>NC_090266.1:797529943-797829943 GCF_040414725.1 Anabrus simplex
GGTTAGAACTGAAGATGTGCTCAGAACTCGCCTCAAGGATTTCTCGGCAGCCTTAATTTTGAGGCACTAACGATAAGCCTTTTGACGCTTGGCATTGGTGATATTGGACATTTTGGAGTCCTGATAAGTCCCTATATTTTCTAGACTAAGTTTTCAACATTTTTATGGCCACTTATGGTCCATGCGTCGTGATATTCTCGAAAAAGAAATTCACAGTTCATCAGCCCAAAGTTGTTTCAAATGTTGATTATTTGATGTTCATGTATAAACCTCTGAGGAGAATGAAATTATACCTCATACTAAGTGGTACTAGGCTGCAATTCAGAGTTTTTCTAATTTTAGCCACGTGGCACGACAGTTTCAGTACCTAAAGATGGCAGAATTATTGCTTCCCCTGATGATCGTATACCGAGGACAGACCCTTGTTACTAGATACAATGATCCTTATTCCTCAGAATTAGGTACTGTTCACTGCCGTATCACATACTATATATAAATTGTTTCAATTTAAATTATTACGTCTTTTTTCAACGCATAACCGCTCAAGTACGGCTCCGAAAGTACTGTCGTATTTTACGTTAAAACTATACTTTTGTAATGGGTCTGTTTTGTTTCCTTCTCCCATCTTTTATTATTTTTCTACAAAAGTAAGTATTTATATACGATGAAATATTGATTTAATTTCTTCCTGTTTCAGAAAGTCCAGTTTACATTTTAAGGCGTCTTTTATTTCACATTCATTGATTATTATAGTACACAAGTAACAACATTCATCTAAGGACTCGAACCCCAAATCTCGCTCTCCGGATAGGTGCGTAATCAGTTCTGTTGGGACGAGGGTGGCACACTGATACCAACACAATCCTTTCTCAGACATGTCTCTACCTTCACGAGTGAGGTAAATAGAAATGCGAAGAGAAGAAGACTAAGAAGATGAAACACTGATCAGTGATTAAAAAAAGCGAAGGTACAGAATATTTACGCATTACTGTAATGAACGCTTTCAATTGGGATTCCAGTAGAATTGTAGTCCACCCTATCCTGAATAAGTGGGTAAATCCCATACTTTACAGCAGTTAACTTCCCATGATACTACACGCAGGAGCACAGTTAGAGATGAACTTAACCGATATTTCCGAATATCGGTGACAGGCGTATCTATGACACAAAAATTTCTGCGACTTTTATCTGTGATTCAGTCACAGGAAGCACGAGCATTTGATTATCGTCATGGTCACCCTTTGGTCGCGGGTGGCCAGTATGGAATACTTCTAGCTGATATGATGACAAAGTTGGGTAGTATTGTTCGGAAGATTCGGGACATTTGAAATGGGGAAAGTAATCATATTTATAATTCTAAGTTTTAATAATGCGTAGGGGAAAGGTTGTTAATTTGATGCGCAATAAATTAACAAGCGGAATGTGATTATCGTGTCAAGTATCCGCGATATCAATTATTACAGTACTTAATGTTGGTTTAAAAATAAAATTACCTAAACAATAAATTTATGAACTTAATACAAAGATTCCTCCTATATACGGGAATATTCAGCAAAGTTGACCACGTCAAGTAACTCGTGAACGGTTAAAGATATTGGCATTTAATTTTCACTTTCAGTAAAGGTACCAACAAGCTAATAAATAATCGGACATAAAGAAAGTACTGTGTCATGAAGTTAATATTTTCTAGGATCATGGTACTAACTTCGTTTTTTTTAAACGGTACCACACTATTTTGTACAGATAATCTCAAATCTAAAAACATTACAAAAGCAGCACCATGATTATTTTGAAAATCGGACAAGTACTTCTGGAAAAAATATTATGTATTCAAATATGCCTCATTTGTCAGCTGCGGACTAGTCTGTTCGATTCGCGCTACGTATAAAACACATGAGCTAGCTACTGACATACAGAGTTGCTAGACAGGTATTCCTTCTACTGTGCTCATAAATACACTAGGATAAAATGTATGATTTAACACCTTTAATATCACTGTAGTTAAATGGTAAATGAAAAATGGATATAGACCTTGAGGTACAGCGGATAACATAGCCCTGTGAGCGTGATCCAAGTACACAACTTAAATGATATTTTGTCACAGATACTTCCGTGACAGCTTATCTGATATATCGGTGGCAGAAAAATATTGGTGACCAAGTAACAGGCTGTGATTTGTCGGCTAACTCTACGCACAGTAGTCACTTACCGCGCGAGTTGACAGGGTGGTTCGAGGCATGTAGCTGTTGGCTTGGATTCGGGAGATAGTGGGTTCTAATCTCACTGTCAGCATCCCTGAAAATAGTTTACGTATTTTTTCCATTTTCAAACGAGGCAAATGCTGTACTTGAATTTAGGCTACGGTCTCTTCCTTCCCAGTCCTAGCCATGTCCTTTCCCGTCGTCACCACACAAACTCTGTGATTCGGTGCGACGAGAGAAAAATAGCGAGATATGTAAACATCAGTTCCCTTAAGAGAAAATGGGGCACCTGTAAACAAGCCAATATAAGTCAATTTGTTATTCGTAATCTTATGTGTGTAAGATTGATACTGTTAAGCTCACACTTGTCATACCTGTGACATTATTAACTGTTGCGTACATGAGAAAATACCTGGCATGGTACTTTTTTTTTGCTAGTTGCTTTACGTCACACCGACACAGATAGGTCTGATGGCGACGATGGCATGGTACTTGCTTGCCTTATCGAACTCTATACAAATGCCGTTGATTAAGTTTTACGAGAATTACAGGAGCGTGATATCTGTGAAGCGTATCATAACAACAGCTTGTTTAAGAGTCCTGTCACGTCTTGTGTACGCAGCCGATCGGCTACAGCCAATGAGTTCATCGTGTAGAGTCTAACACTGGAATACGGGTTCCTAGGGGCGCTAATCTCACGGATATTGAGATGTGCTAAACCTTACGTGAGGTGCAATTCTTATATATAAGACTATCTCACGGACACCACTGACGTATTTTAAAAACGTGCTTTGCAAGCCAGGAGATACTACGAAGCACCGGTAGAATTCATGCGAAATGACACTCCATGAAGATTTTTCTGACATAATGCAGAACACTTCTGTAGCAGAATTTCGTTGACTTAATTTGATCACCTCAAAAACATCAATTAACATAGCCACTAGTTATGTGCACTTGTTAATGGCGAACTCGGGCGAGTTGGCCGTGCCGTCAGGGGCTCGCGGCTGTGAGCTTGCATCTGGGAGATAGTGGGCTCGAGTCCCACTGTCGGAAGCCTGAAGATGGCTTTCCGTGTTTTCCCATTTTTCTGTTGAGTCCATGATGACGAAAATTGAATTTAATTCACTTTATGTCGGAATAGATATAATGTAGCCTATTTCGTTTTCTTACCTAATATATACTCAGAATGTCACTTCTGTGGAGTTAACGATATAAACTTAGGATTGCTGAAAGTGTCATAGTAATTGAGGTATATTTTAATCATAACATGTTATAGATATAGGGGCCTATTGCCCTATGGCCCCTTAACCCTTTATAAGGCCGTGGGAATTATTTTCCCACCTGGGTTTTTTGCCATTTCTGGGCGCTGGGAGTTTATTTCCTATGTATAGATGTGTGCTGCACTCTTGGGGACATCTGTGGAACTATTCTGATCTCCTTGGAATCTTTAGTTTCTTTGGAAAACATCTGAAAAGCGATATTGTGCCAGCGCAACGCCTGATGTGAACAAGATTTATGAAGTGAAAATAGGGTAAAAATCAACATTTTATAAGTCCACATACTTATACGTGAATTTTCTTCGTCTATTGTGCATTGCTCTCATTTGGTCTGAGATTATTCACTTCATTTTATCAACTGAGGAGTTCTGAGATATAAATTTCTTTCACAACGCATGTGGAAATACGCATCCCCTAGCCCACATAGGTGTCCGAAATATTTTTGATAAATTAAAAGTGTACTAATTGAACAGAAATTGTGCCCGTAGGTGGGAAATATGTTCCCACTTCTGAATGGCAGACAGCAGGCGGTGGGAAGTATGGTCCTATCTAATTACTGACATCCTGAGCACTGGATTGTTTTTTTTATGTCAAATTGTATTATTTAGCACTTATAGAGCCTGTAGATAAAGTTAGTTAGGAAGGAAAGTGTTTTATTGAGTACTGCCTTATAAAGGGTTAAAACTGTCCATCTACGTACAAAGTTTGAAACATCCGTGTAAATAGTATAAAGCATAAAAAGTAACTGCGGGAATTGCAGCCAATAATATTATTATTAGTCAGGGATATTTAAGAACATGTGATTAATTTTTCATTACGTAACGTACAGTTTACATACTGAAGATATATCACAGTAGCAAGACCCATGGAAACGTATGCTATGCAGTCACAATATTGAACCCTTTGGTCCACATTGAAGGATACCTACCTTCCTTATCTATCAGCAAAATTGCATGAGCTCTGTCTCTTGGTCGTATCGGGTTCTTCGTCACTTGCTAAGGTAAAAGGTAGGGTTCAGTAATTCTGATCTATCTACTCAAATGAAAGGTCTGTTTAAAAATATTCCCATTTATTTAAGTAATCTCTGAAGAGTCAATATTTTATCATCGGTATCATTGGGATCCAATCGTGTCCACTGGACACCACAATCATTTTACACGGAGGGTCAGAACGCTGGTGTGAGCCTTTGACATAACTGCCTGACGGGCATCCTTACTAGAAACCATTGTCTCAATTATTAATTAACGAAAATAAAGTCTGGAAATCCTTAAATTCGGCTTCCATGTGAGACTATATGTACCATCATAGTGATTCTTTATGGTCCAGTCCTCGTAACACGAACTATGGACTCTGGGAGTAATTTAGGCAGTCCAATCGGTGTGTGCCACACAGTGGTTATACAGCATGGACCCTTAATTGAATCGATGTGACCTGTGACTATGTCATGGACCGAAATCTAAACTTCTAAGTTACTTTAATCATCGTGGATGATGACCGCAAGGAAAATGATGCTACGGTGGCATATGTCCCTACTCTAAATCACCGAGGTTGATGACCCCATGACCATCCAAGTTTCTAAGCTGAAGGCTAAACACAATTAAGTTACATCGATTGATGACCAAAGTTTCCACTTTACCAACCCCAGCACATTTACTGCTCAATCAATCAAAGCCAAATAATGCAACAACAACAACGCTCACAATATTTTGTGGCAGTAAAATCAATTACCTTTTGATATGTCCCCTTTATCGTTACGTTAACATTTACATATTCCCCAGAAAAGTAAACTAAGATTTCCAGAATGCATCTTCAAGTTATTCGCTTGATTTAAATCTATTTCAAAATACGGTTTCCACTGAATTCACTAATGAAATAAATTTAAGAGATTTAATGAAAATCCTAATGAACAACAAATTCTATCTCCGAGGACGAATGGTTTCTTTCACAAGTCCCTACACAAGTCTTGACCTAATTCATTTTTAATCATGTTGGATGTATATCGTCGGTTGTTTATCCCTGTCGCTGGAAAAAAATTTACATCACTTATTTCCAGTATTTACCTTGTTTCGTGATATCACACTTTAATTTAATCTAATACTAACCATTATTACTACTTGGATAACCCTGATAATTAGGTACAAAACCATAAGTAACACGTCGTACAATGTAAACCGATTACGATGGCATATCTTGTCACATTTCCGTGAAACTTTGTGCGCCCCTCACAAACAAAACAATCATCATTACCATCGCTCTATATTTTGGACAACCCTGAAATTGGCTAACCTCGCTCATTATACTCTAAGTTCGTGGTCTCGAATGTTCATTACAATCTCAATTAAACAAATTCACAGTATCTGATTACATACACGTTATTCCCGGATGAAAATTTCAACTAGATTCCATAGTTATAATGATTTCCGTTGCCAAGAAATGCGATCTCAATTCTAACACTCTACCCAAATCCCCGTTACTCGAGCTGCGAACTCCTATCAGCTGACGGCATTGTGACTCGACCCCCACTCCGCTGTGATATGAAACATCTGTTTCGTCTTGCCTGACCGGCCTCTCAGACTGAAACCTTTAACTTCGCCGACATAATTAAACAAATACGATATTTCTGACCAAGAAAATGCACATGGATTATACTTCAAAATGCCCTACAATAATTGTACACGTCGCAAATTAATACCGGCGTGGATTCTCCAGTTCTACATTCCATCCAAAACTTTACACAAAATCTCCCTCGGGCTTATACATATCCCGGCACATTTGCAGACTTCCAATCACCTGATTCACAAATCCTATCTCAACTCATATGACTAATCTGAACTCTCGTCTCAACTCGACGGCTCTGACTGACACAAAAAACTGGAATAATAATATTTAGAATCCACGACGCATAATAAGCACAAATACATTAATAATGAACACTTTCGCATAATGATCTCGTATTTCCAAAACTGGATTTCACAATATGATTGTCAAAATTCTACTATTTTTTTTGTCAGTGGGACATAGCTTAAATGGACACAGAATAACGTTTCACTTCGTGACAAAATTCACCACTCTACATTTCTCAACCCGACAGCGCGCTTCCACTCGATTGAAAATGGGTAACCATGGATTTCTTACATCATTTACTTCAAAATTAAAACAGAACTTTTACGTCAGATAAAATATCTTAATTTGACATCACAAAAAAAAAGGCAATAAATTCACGGAAATGACTATCTACTCTGGACGTGATATCACTTCGAAACCCTCACTAATAGCTTTTAACATGTCACACGGCACTCGCAATATTAAAAAAAAATTATCCATGCAAAAATAAAACAAATGACCTTTCGTCATATTTTGACATTCGCCAAAAACATATGGGTGACCAACTTCGTCATAAAAACCCATTTCAAACGCACATAATTCTGACATCACAAAACAAGATATAGTAGGTGGTAAGATGGCAAGGCACCAACTTAGGTTTCGTCGGATTCCATATTTCGGCTCAGCGGCGATCTTCCGTCGCTTATCTAGCCATTTTACATTTCTGGCTGTACATCATAATATTTATTTATTTTTCCTGGAAATAAAACATAAATAAAAGAAATACCCTTCACACGTGTCTCCGTTGATCGCACCCGACTGATGGTATTTACTGCCCGCACACGAATTACTTTTTACAACACAAAAAATATTTTTTACCACTTTCTAATGCTTCTGCAGTATCTTGACCGTCTTTTTATCAACCTAAATCCACTTGGATTTAAGTCCCCAACCACATCGGCCAAAATCTGTTCGTCGGACTTAGTCTACTTTTGTCGCTTGATTTACAGAACAATCTAATTCTCTCGCTAAATATTCAATAACACAATGCAGGGGTTTCATCATGGCGTCCCTTCTATATTTATAGCCATTACTCCCTCTCTCCAGGCATTTTCCTTTTGCCGCCAAGAAAATTTGCGTAAATTTTTCGACTTAAATGAACCGTATTTAAAAGTGTTTTGGATGTAACCATATATTTGTTAACTCACTAGCAGTAGTATTCCTGAACATTTAAAATTTATACATTTGAATTTAACTGGTTAAATGATCTCATTTGATCGGCACTACTTTTCTGTCGACTTCGCGTGGGGACGCTAGACACGCGCGCCCTTCTCAAATAATCCTCCAAAATGGCTTAGCAGTCTCAAATCTGTCTTGCTAAAGACCAATTGTATTATAGATAAATACAGGACCCTCATTATATTACATTGACCACTAATTCTTTCATTTAAATATATTTATTCGACATAAACTTTCTTCTGTATCCTTCCACTACCGTCACGTGCGGATGACGTCACATCTCAGAGCGTGGGATGAAAAGTACCTACCTCCTTGCCACGTGTCACTCCCGTGACATCAATAAATGTTCAGAAATTTAGTAACTTTTCATACTTAAAATTCTTAAGGCGCAAAGGTCATGGGTTCAATATATTCCTGTACACTGTGGCTAATAGCGAACTTCAAATATTTGGTAGAGAATGGCGATTACCGGTACGAAAAGCTATAAAAAGTTTCAGATATGTGTTACCCTACGCACGTGTACGTAGTTATCATCTATATGTGTTACGCAGGCGTAAAATTGCAATTTTTTATATGTTTAGTTACGGGTGGTGGATTATATTGTGTTTATGAAAGTTCCTTAGAGAGAGAAAAACATTTTACTTTCCTCTGCCTGGAGGCCGCTACGATCCAGAACGCAGAATTATGAGCTATGGCTGCTACTGCGTTAAATGTTTACGATATAAACAAGATCACTGAGAATTTTCAGTAAACTACTTCCGAGTCCAAATGTAGTTGACAAACTGAGTGAGAGCTAGAAGTAGGGATGACAATGAAGAATGTTTAGGAATTAATTTATCACACTTGTGATCATGCTGCTGAGGACATAGTTCCGACGCTATCTCCAAGGAGAACTTACGTATGCCACGTCTGGCTCCGAAGAGTAAGCCATGAATTTTCCATTTGTTTAATGGGATGCTGTATGTTAGCTAAGACCTGGCAGGCAGGACACATGTATTCTCGTTTCTTCTGGTCAACAATCTTCGCCTGGTCTTCAGTCGCATCGAATCACAACGTTGTGTCCAATGCGTAGGCTGTAGAGTGATACTGATTGATTGCGTTGATATCAAATTTCCAGTTTGAGGCAGTTATTGAAACATAACATAGGTACTTCCTCAAACACTTGCTATTTCTTCGAACGGACGATGGAAACCTGTGCACCCCGCTCTTAGTTATGACATGGGGTTCTTTTCTATTCACCCCTCGCGGAGAAACTTATTATATGAGGAATAGTTTCCTTCTCGCTAGGTCGTCAATACAGTAGCCGTTTATTTAAGGAACTTCTCGGACAGCTACAACATTGCACGATACCATCTTTTTTCTTTTCACAATGTGCTTTACGTCGCACCGGTACAGGTTGGTCTTACGCAGACGATGGTACAGGAAGGGACTAGGAGTGGGAAGGAAGTGGCCGTGGCCTAAATTAAGGTACAGCCCCAGCATTTGCCTGGAGTGAAAGTTGGAAACCATTGAAAACCATCTTCAGGGCTGCCGACGGTGGGGTTCGAACATACTATCTCCCGATTACTGGAACTGGCCGCCCTCTGAGGTGATTGCAGGTATCGCGCTTAGGGGGGTATATTTAAACAGTGTTTGACCAATCCGACGACAATGAAATGCTGTCCCTGTTACACATTTATTGAGTTTAGGACAATCTAAGAATACCTCAACTCCTTTTCCCCTTTGTTTGTGGTATGTCCAAGTAAAAAATTCCTTCTTTATCGGAGTGTTTCTTAATTGACGACTCATCAAGTCATCGGTATTTGTTGTAGAAATATCCAATATTGAGCGTTATTTGCTTTTTAGCTTCGAGAATTCGAACTCGATGGAGATATGCACCTTTTTTTGCTAGTTGCTTTACGTCGTACCGAGACGGATAGATCTTATGGCTACGATTGGACAGGGAAGGGCTAGGGGTGGGAAGGAAGCGGCCGTGGCCTTAATTAAGGTACGGCCTCAGCATTAGCCTGGTGTGAAAGTGGGAAACCACGGAAAACCATTTTCAGGGCTGCCGAGAGTGGGGTTCGAACGTGCTATCTCCCGAATGCTGGATACTGGCCGCACTTAAGCGACTGCAGCTATCTAGCTTGGTGAGATATGCATCTAGCGACTGGACCAGCTTTATACAGTTGTTATAATGCTGAATTTGAGTCTCGGCCAGCCTTCGCTAGTCTAAGACCGCGTAGAAAGGAGAATTGCAAAATTGCCTCGTATTAATTGGGTAGGGGGCCCTATATCCGGACGATTCCGATGTCTTCCAATATAGCACATAGCACTAGGCTAAATATTTCTACCATTGAAATATATACATTCCCATATTATACAGGTGTTTCTAAATTCCCATTACAGACTTACAGGACTTGCAGTGGGGACCAAGACGGTTAAATTTATCATAGGAACTTTTGTCCGGAAACGCATCGTCTTCCCGCTATCCGCAAAAAACCACCACTAACACAATTTACAGCTCCTGCATTTCCGGCGCTCTGTCCGACTCCTACTGCTTGTCGTATGGGCCCAATTACCGGTGGGCTCGATGTGACGAACTGCGACGTCAACACAGGCACGGTACCTACGTATCATGTTCTCGTACACACGGTCACCAATCTCTGGTCCTCCAAAATCCGCCGCGGCCATAATCCACGCCACTAGGTCTTCCGCGGATTCCACACTGGTCTCGTAAATCAAGTTTTCATGTGACCCCACAGTCAGTTGTATAGCGGTGTCAAGTCAGCTGAACGTGCCGGCCAAGCAATCGGGCCGCTACGACCTATGCAATATTGAACAAATATTTGGTGCAGTACTGTAAGTACTGTACTGTACGTACAGCTTACTGCTGTGTCCGTAGTAAATTGTTACTGCTGTACTGTATTATGAACGAAGACCACAAGCACAACAGCAGGTTCAACTCGTCTCCGTGTGGATCACACACTCAATTGAATGGCATGGAATATCTACAAACCTGTAGGGGAATGATACATCACGTGTTTGCTCAATGACGTACGTACTCTAGTTAGTGACGCGTATAATGCAGGAGATTTGAACATGTGATATAGTGGTTTATTTACGGGTATCGGGAAGATGGTACGTTTCCAGACACAAGTTCCTATGCTAAACTTAACCGTCTTGGCCCCCACTGCAAGTCCTCGAATTCTGTAATAGGAATATAGAAACACCCTGTATGCTTTAATGATACTAGTGGGATTAATAACATTTAAATAATATTACACACTTTTATAAAAACAAAATTTAAAAAAAATAATTTATAACGTCCGATAATTGGAACACGTGCTCTTTAATCCGGACAGCACTGAAACATAGTGTGCCATTTCCCGGACATCGTATTTTTGCCAGTTACGACAGTTTCGTTCCCTATTATTCAACCTAACACGTGCACGGTACATTACTATTTACATTTCATTCTGTTTAACAACACATTCGCTACACAAAAATATCACCTTTCATATAGTTCCCACACATAATTCGCGAAACCATATTTGGCACAGACACCACAGAATCCACAATCCCATTCGTGCGGAAACGTCACTGAAATAAACAATACCACAAAAGCTACATAACCATGTATTGTCCAATCATTTGTTTTTAATTTATCATGTCGAGGTTGAGGTAGAGCCTCATTTCCCCTCTCTTTTGGACACCCCTCTATAACCGAAGCTGGTCAGCCCTGAGGGTCATATCAAGTCTGTCCTGTTAGGAGTTCTAAATGGCCTCATAAGGTTACCTGACAAGGGTTCAGTCGTCATGAACGCAATACACTATGGGCTTATCGGTGGGCTGGCGTAAGGTTCCACATGACAGCTGCGCCAAAGGTTGGTATACTGCAGTGGCGAACGCAGCGATGTTATCGCTATAACAAAAGCTGATTGCACGACACATGAGAATTTAGAAATATGAAAGAAATGTTTTTAATGTCATCGCGATGATACCCGATACAAATGAAATCGGGCGACAACAATCGCACTTTCAACACACCGATTAAGTTTACAATCAATTATATCATCACACAAAATGATACGAGACAAATCTACTAGGATGTTCATATTATCGTGATGTTAGAAGATACGGAAGAAATCGGTAGACAAGAATCTCGCTTTAAATTCACGAGTAAATGTTACAGTGAAAATGAAATGTCGTATTGCTTTTAGTGCCGGGATATCCCAGGAAGGGTTCGGCTCGCCAAAGTGCAGGTCTTTCTATTTGACTCCCGTAGGCGACTTGCGCATCGTGATGGGGATGAAATGGTGATGAAGACAACACATACACCCAGCCCCCGTGCCGTAGGAGTTTACCAATTAAGGTTAAAATCCCCGACCCGGCCAGGAATCGAACCCGGGACCTTCTGAACCGAAGGCCAGTACGCTGACCGTTCAGCCAACGAGTCGGACAATGTTACAGTAATACACACCGGTGCTACCACAAACGATTTCGAGTAAAATCTACGAAAATTAAGAAACGTTGTTCTCCTTACTTTATTCACATTGCTAGAAGATCTACACCCTCCAGATAAGTGCCATAACTACCGTCGCCTTCGTTGTCGTCGTCGTCCAGGCAGATCATCCACTCCTGACACTCACTGATGATGATGCCATCTATTGCCGTTGCCGAGTTGATCAGTGATGCAATATGGCTAAATTTCTTCCTCCACGAGGCCGTATCCATTAGATCAATGCCCTCCCGGAGCAGTCTTTTCACTTCAGTAATTGTGAAGGTCTTGTTTTTTGTGCGAACGTAATGTTTCACTTCACTCCATACCAAGTCAATAGGTTTGAAGTGACAGTGGTACGGCGGCAACCTAACAACCTCATGTCCTTGTTTCTTCCCTACCTCATCGACAAAATACGGCAGTGAAACCGGTCTGTTTTGTTTCACCAGTGCATATAAGGCTGATTTAGTCATACCCATATGCGCTGGGATATTTCTTGCGTGAAGCCATTCCACCAACATTCCATTACGGGCGCTCGAAGTAGGGGTCTTGTTAATTATGACAGAGTGGAAAGGTACAATGTCCGTAACAATGGTAGATAGGGCTTTGAGCTGTTACAGGAGCTACTTAAACCAATATAAAAAGCGAGCATGGCCCATATATTCGTGATAATCACCATTTGTTTTGGATCGGAGCATTAGAAGACAACCTTCCACAAAACCACTGGAAGAATCTCCTCGTGTTAATATTAATCTGGCGCCCTTACCAGTCGGTTAATTACTCGAGCTTTTAGGGCTGTCATCGATCCAAGATTTAGGTAGGCACTCCCCGGCATTCGCCCATGTCTCATCCAACCATATTACCCCGTGGAGATCCTTACCAAGAAGTTTATTCAGAAAAATGCTCCTAGCCATCACGATGTGAGACTTGTCAAGCAGCACTTTTCGTCCGTTCCAGTTTTTATATCTGAAACCTATGGCTCGCAGTACCGATTTTAAGGTAGTTTCACCTCCGGATAAAAGCTTTCCCTGTCTAAGAGAGACTAGTAATACCGCCATGGAAAGGTATTCCTACCTGCTGCAATAATCGTACCCGTTTCTTCGTATTGCATCAGCCTGGAAAGAATTAATCCCTGTTATAGGAGGTGACTTAAATCGTTTCTTTCCTGGAGTGCTAAGAAACAGTTCCCAACTATCAGCCCCATGTCCGCTACTGTTAGGTTCCCCAGCCCTTTTTTTCTTCAGTTCTTCGAGGAGAACACCTTCCTGAACAACATAACGCTTTGAAAGCCCTAGTGATCGTCTTGTTCGTTCCAAAACTTGATCTGCTGGAACAGAGGCATGACCAAGCAAGCGTACGAATTCCCTCTCCCTCTCGTAAAACTCGCGAGTTCTCTGCACTAATTCGCATGCCTGACTGCTAATGGGCACTCCTCTGCGCAAAGGATTATTACATCACGATTCATCACTGTGTTGTCGTTTCCGTGACATCGCACTGCACCAGTTACAAAAATCTTCACAGTTATCTCACAAAATACACCAATTTCATCAACGGGCGAATCACAACTGACCACTAGCTAGCGACAACAAACAAGCGGCAACAATTGAATGTGGAAGTCAAGGTAGTTATAGATGGCACCACTATACTAGCCATATTGCCATTAACAACCAAATGAAAATAGTTCATAGTTATTTTACAGCTCGCTTAAACATTGCATTTTTAAATGCTAATTTTTTTGTAAGTAAATAGAAAGTAATACGCGCTATACAAAATTAAATAGGAACTAATATGCATAAAATGCATATCTGTATCTGACATAAAATGTAGTGGATTAGTCGTTCTGACTGATGGGTGAAATTCTTTAATTATTTTTTGTTGCAGTGCCAACATGAACTACAACTGTCATGTGCTACCTTTGGCCAGCCTCCCTATAGAGAAATAGCTTGAGAGAATGGGATTTTCCAGTAAGTATATCTTCTTCATTCAACCTGCCGTTCGAATAAGAAGCAAGTGAAATAGGTCGTGTGGTTGCGGAGTAAGGGATGTAAGTGGTAAGCATTTATGCCATGTATGTGCCTATCTCAAGTCTCAAGGCCTGACAATAAACACCTGTTCGATCCGTCGTGACTCTTGCGAATAGGGGTGCTGTTGTGAAGTTTCTAAGTGGTAGTGCAATTGTGCCTTAGTTATACATTTACTATAATTATAATTACTGCATAATCAACAGTTTAGTAATGAACATGGATCTGTTTTTTTCTGCGACGACTAATCTTTGTAATCCTGCCGTACCTACAAGCTATACTTCCCGTCAGGCGCAGATAGAATCTTGTGTTTACTGTGTAATTTCACCATCTCAGAATATATCCACAGCGCTACTGTACTGATATGTGAAGAAAATGTCTGACCACTTTATCTTGTGCACCTTTGTAAGTTGAACTGATAGTTTGATAACCAAAATTATGAAACGTAAATAGGTAATTATATTTAATAATGATGACTTTATATATGTCATTGTTCTCCTTAACCTGCACAGTTAACCAGCTTTGAATATAACGTTGGTATGTATTGGTGTCTGGAATTGGAAACAATTCAGCGTCCGGAAATAGGAACAAGTCTGTCCATCATTCAAATTTCGCGCTATGATCACGCGTGCCACGACCTACACATTACCACCCACACATTGCCTGCTTAAACCTTTCATCTTAATTACCACAGATTCTCTGACTCTCAGGTTGTACATTTTCTCGACTTAAGTGAAACGAAAGAAAAAATAAATATACAGTCAAGGGAAAGTATAGGAGGCGCGTCTTACCGTGTTTCTTTTTATATTACCTGGAGCAAAAACCTTGCGAGTTCTGCCATTCACTATCGTTTTACTCTACTGCAAATGGGTGCTGCCATGTAGTTAACTGTTTCGAAAACACATCTGGAGATTTCAAATGTAAACCACCTAAATGTTACCATTGTTCAGAAATAGGAGTTGTCCGGGTATTGGCCCCCGCTACCCTATAGATTTGCTCGGCATATGTCATCAAAGAAAGCCATTTAAACATGAGAGGAGCTGAGTGTTCCTCCATTGTTAGTTAATGGTCCGAAAGGGCTTCAAAACAAAATAGTGATAACGGAAATGTGTTATCTTTTGGGTAAAATTTAAATATACAGTAATATGATATTTTATCATATCATATAACATATAATTTTAAAGTGTGAATACAAACAGGAACACATGAGATCGGGTAATGGGAGATGTAGAAACTGTGATTTGAAATTTTAGAGTGGGTTGCTCACTCAATACAATATCAAAAAACATCACGTACCATTGTTCGTAAATGATCAAAATTCATGACTCTGCTGAGGTACAGAACAATTTTGAATTCGTAGTGGCATTGTTACTATGACATCCTGAATAGCCCCTGTAGAATATTGTATCATTCTTATACATATCATTCTTGCAGCCATGTATTATCGACATATCGCTACGATGCTTATAATCCGTTGTGTGCATCCTTCATTCAGGAGTGTATGAAGTATGAAATGCACTTCCTTCAGAGGTTTACTAACTTTTGTTAGACGATATAATATCATAATAAATTCTCTTTTTAATGTATGTATATATCTCCTTTATGCATGTGTATTATTATAGATCATCTTTCGCAGATTTTGTGCAATAACTAGATCGTGACCGAGCTCGATATTTGCAGTCGCTTAAGTGCGGCCAGTAGCCAGTATCCAGTATTCGGGAGATAGTAGGTTCGGACTCCACTGTCGGCAGCCCTGAAGATGGTTTTCCGTGGTTTCCCATTTTCATACCAGGCAAATGCTGGGGCTGTACCTCAATTAAGGCCACGGCCGCTTCCTTCCCACTCCTATTCCTTTCCTGTCCCATCGTCGCCATAAGACCTATCTGTGTCCGTGCGACGTAAAGCAACTAGCAAAAAAAAACAAAATACATCGTGAATTCATCAGCTAAACTTTCCTCATAGGCCTATGACCTCCTTAGAATAGTAACACCTCAGTTCCTTTAGGCTCTAAAATCATCATGAAGTCGTTCATCTAAACGAAAACTACAAAGTTCTGTAAAAGATGCATTTTAATCTGTTATGAATTGTCTATATTTTAATAACACAATCATAAAAGGCTTATAAATATAGAGTACTTTTCCCATTCGTCACAGAACCATAACGAGTTGATATATTCTTCCCACCTGTTCTCGTCTTTAACACAGAGGTGTACTTCTATCTATTTATTTTAAGATAATGCACCTCTGATCATTTAATTGATCACCAAGTATTTATTGTTCCTGCAACTTAACAGGAAATGGAACCAGGGCACATTGTTGTCCAGGAATTAGGTTAAGACAGATACTGAGTAAAGGAGAAGGGAACAACGGGGGTGAGGAGAATATTGCAGTTTTCGACATTGGTAATAACAACGTACGCCAGAAGGAATCGATACCAACGTAGTAGGGAATGTGTGGAATCTGGCTATCGAAGCGCGGGAGAAATGTACGACATAAAGATTGTTGTCAGTGCGATACTCAGTAGGGGGATATCGAATGATGGGTGGTCGGTGATTTGAATTAGACTATGCAGTTGGCATATAGGAAACCGGGAGTGAAAATTTTGTGTCCTAATCGGAGGGTAGGATATAGGGATCTGCACTCTGATGGCCTTCAGCTAAACCACATGAGTACGTTCAAGATAGAAGGTGTGTTTAGAATGATTATAAGGAGGTACATTCAGGGAAATGGGGTAGAATAGGGAACGATAACGAGAGTAAAGAGCGTCGTGTATGAATGACAAATATTGTTAATGTTTAACTGTAGAAGAATTCTGAAGATTTAAGTAATTTAATAGATATGTTTTCACCAGATATTGTAGCTGCCCCTGTGGATCAGCGGTAGAGTGTCGGCCTCCGGATCCCAAGATAGCGGGTTCAAACCCGGCAGAGGTAGTCGGATTTTTGAAGGGCGGAAAAAAGTCCATTCGACACTCCATGTCGTACGATGTCGGCATGTAAAAGATCTCTGGTGACACATTTGGTGTTTACCCGACAAAATTCATTAAAAATCTCAGCCATAGACGCCCAAGAGAGTTTCGGTTTACTCGGTCTGCCATCTAGTGGTGGCCTAGAGTAAAACGGCACGTCGAAATTGACGAGCAGACAGCCAGATGGCGTCAAATTGAAATGTCTGCATACGGTAGCTGAGGCCATACGATTATTATTATTATTATTTACCAGATATTGTAACAGGAGTTGAATCGTTGCTAAGGAGTGATTATGGAATCGGAAATTTTATCCTGGAAATGGAGTATTTATCGTAGCAATAGGATTGAATCCAAAGTAATGGAAGTGTACGTACTGTGGAAATAAAGGTGTAACTATTATGAAAGTTAAGGATGAAATTCCAGGTCTAAGGTTCATCTACAAATGTTATAAGCAACTTGATGTTTTCGGGTTTACATGTTTGGAAAGGGTAACGCAGACGCGGATTTATTTGATAAGGCAGTCATTTATATGCGAATCAATACAGCAAGAAACGTGATTGTAGCGGGTGATCTCAGTTTACCAAATGTTAACTGGGAAGGTAATGAAATCATTACCAATAAATGGTAAAGTTATTCTTCGAAGGACAGCTAAATAAGAAAGTGATGGAACCAAGTAAAGGGAAGAATATGATGGTAAGTCGTAGGTAGTTAAAAATGCGTGGTTCGATTCATAAGTCATGGAACCTGTTTTTTATTTCCCGACAGTGTGCTAAACACGAAACTACATGCCTTGGAGAGTATGTTACACTAAACACGAAAAAACTACATGCCTTGGAGAGTATGTTACGCCAAATACAAAAAAAATACATGCCTTGGAGGGTATGTTACATGGCATTCGTAATGTTGCCACGAGATGGCGCCTGAGTGCACCGAACTCGTCATGATCCCGATCCCGATATCAGTCGTCTGTTGACAGCTGTGCGCAATGGAGGTAACCAAAGGTAATCAGCTTTCGTACATTAGGATAATCTTTCTCCGCGGCTGCAATGCACTAGAATGTCATGCAGAGATACGGCAATCATTGATCAATCGTGCTATACCCTATCGTACAGTGGGACGGTTGGACGGGGTTTTCGAACAGTGAATAGAGTCAACTACTGACCTGCCTCACAGTGGTCGTACTATGTCAGTTATCAAAGATGTATCGGTGGCTGTAATCGAGCAGTGCCTCCTGCAAGACACGCGTTGCACTGCGATCCATTTGGCCCAGCATACCGGTATTCCTCCTTCGTCAGTGTGAAACATTCTACGGAAGGTCTAAATTGTGCTGAAGATTGTTTCAACTTGGGTGCCACGGCACTTAATGGAGGTAGAGGAATGGACGCGATATGAGACAAGTCGCATCAGTATGGAACGATTCCACTATGAATAGCACAGCTTGCTATTGATGATACATGAGCAACAGCATAGGCACATAATGTGAAGCTATAATCCATTGAATTGCGTCATCCTGGATCACCATGGAGACAAGGTATGATGAAATATATCGCCTAAAAAGCTGATGATAATTTTGGCATACCTAATACATTTTAACAATGAAAACGGTGATTTATAGCATCCATAAACGGCATTTCTTCAGGAATGAATGCCTAAAATTAGTATTTGAGTTGTTTTTCGGAAATTGGTATCCTTTGATAAGCTTGGTATATGATATAGATGTTGATTCCCATAGGGAATCTGAAATATTTGTCCTGAATGACTACATTTATAATACCAATATAAATGGTCCGTTATTGGACATTATACATTTTTCAGCTAACTCATTCCTGGTTGCCAGCGTTTCGCCTTCTTGTGCTAGGTTGGGCTCGTCAGTTGGTACCTGGCACACCTACCAAGACGCATGGCCAGTGCATACTGTGGAGGCCACTGCGTAGGCTACTTGAAGCCACCAGCAGTGCCAATACACTATGAGAGCCCATATAAATTAATTCATGATAATTATTCGAAGGAGAAATCCCTCTCCGTACCAGCTCCAATTATGTACCGCACACTCCCTGTATCCATCTCATCCTCATTCAAATGCGAACACTTTTACCGTTACAATCTGTTTGTATGTATGTATGTATGTATGTATGTCAAAAACTTGTCCCCTATCTCTGGGGGGGTCTGGTATGAAGTGAAATTAATCTTCGCAGTTAGTTTTTACGACTCGATTCCCTTCCTCACGTCAACATCGTCAGATGATTTTGTGAGATGAAAGGAATGATTTGGTATTTGATAGGGAGAGGCACGTAGTCTTCATCTATCTAATAGCACCAAGGGGGCTGTTGGAGGCGTTACCTCTCCTTCCAACGGACGAATCACCACCAACAGCATCATGCGCCCTCAATCTATATGAGCATTGCGGTGAGGCTTGTAATTTTATCCAGGCATTTGGAATGCAATCTAGTGATTATAAGTTATATACCAGCACCTCTACTACGCTGTCCGCAAATATTCCGATAAGGAGTTTTTTTTTGTCCAACCGGACTCGAAGCGGCTAGCGCCATCCTTATATTTTGAGGATGTCTATGGTGAACAATTATATGAATCTGTAAATTGTGTACCTCCGTAGCGTAACGGCTACCACTCTTAGCTGCCGTTCTCGGAGGCCCACGTTCAATTCCCGGTACTACGAGAAATTTAAGAATGGAAGGACGACTGATATGTGGCTAAAAGGCACATATTCAAGAAAGCAGGGTAAGGGGTTACTGTTGTGTAGGTAAACTGAGTACCGAAGATCGTATGAGTATTGGTACACTAGGTCCCCCAAATCATAAGAATATAATAAAACTGAGTCCCCCTGATCATAAGAGTATTATGTAAATTAGGTCCCCCTAATCGTAAGAGTATAGGTGAGCTGTGTCCCCAGTATTATAAGATTATATGTAAACTAGGTACACCTCAGCCACCGCACTCAGTATAAATCACACCGCTGCCACTTCCGTGTTAGAAAAACAATGGGAAGAAATGTTTTGTAGAGAGGAATATTAGTCGGGATTAGTTTACCTATGAACTTGTTTGGGCTTGAACTCAATTTACCGCATTTTATACGATTTGGACTGACTTTACCAACCCCAGCATCCCCAAATCAAAAACGTACTCAACGATGGCACATGAACTTTCACAGTTCAGATGATGTTTGCGAATAAATAAATGCATATTAAAATACTCTCAATTTTTCAGTGTTTATTCGGACACGGAGTGAAAAAGCTAAACCAGTTCTAAGAACAGTTGTGAAATATAACATCTGAAATGGCAACAATATAACAGCCAACAAACTTTCTTCATTGCCTTCATTGCTACATTGGAAGATTGGATCCCTAGCTTTAATCTTCAGTATATTTCAGGAAACATGGCAACATGACCCCAACTACTGACTCTCTTAGTGAACATCTAGTACATAAATATTTGCAAATACGACAAACAAATTCAGTCACAGTGCATATTGAAAGGTCAAAAGGAAATGGTATTCTTTAGAATTAAAACGAATTTAGCATCAGGAAAGAAACAAAACTGACCAAGAAGGATTACGAAATGTGGTTTGGAATTGGAGAGCATGTTCATGTATTAATGACCAAATGATGATCTGTACTCAATCATGTTCGGTATCAACATTATTAAAGTGAGAATATTTCAGATCCGTAGGTTGGTTGTACTTTTACTCACATAAGGTGTAGCGCTGAGCTTCCCACGAACGCCTTTTTTTAATTTGGTCGTTCATTTCATTTTTGCTTCTTATGGCTACAGTTAGTACGGTTCATCCAGGCGCCGTAACAGGGTCTGACTGACTAAAATTCCTCCATAATCCCAAGAAGATCTACGTTACCTCCTCAATCGAGCTCGCTGTACTGAGAGACATCTTCTCCATCAAACGCAATGTTGGGAACTTCACCGTATCCCTGGCGAGGGGCCACTGGAGGGTGTATACGGTACACTGCTATAAACGTAGACTAATATAGACTGCGATAGAAGCTCAGCGAGGCACATTCTACTGTATAGAGCTGTAGAGTACACTGAAAAGTGATCTCTGACAACAATTACGTCGTTTCGCGTCAGTTTGGCCAGGGACTTCGGTGGCTTTGCGGGCATCATTAGTTCACATTCAGTAGAAAATGATCACCAGAAGGACTAATGTCCACAATGTGTTATGCACCTTATAAAGTAACAACGACGGAAGCAATGTACATTCATTTTCAAAAAACATAATTTCACGCCATGAAGGAAATATCCGAGAGGCACGTAGGTGGGTACAGGCAAGGAACATGTTAGTATAAGGTGAATATTAAATTATTTATTACATCAATTGTGTATTGCAGGGCAACAAACATTCTCGCGATGCATTTACTACGGTGCTGGAACACCCATAGCACGGAATCAGGTGTATACATCGTCGGCCATGGAGATATGCAAAAGTCGAATGTTCTCTTGAGGATGATCCTGCACAGCTGGCGCAAATGGCCCTCCAAATCTGCCATAGATGCCACTGATCGAATGTGCCATCCAGTGTGGTCTCAAACGTTCTCGATGTGAGACAAGTCTGGAGATACACAGGATGTAACAATAGTTGGGCCAATCTGACCTTTGAGCCACCGGCGAGAAAAAGTTCACTAACGCTGCTCGAAAATGGCATGCTGCTATGGCAACGATAAAACGGATACCACAATTAAGTATGCTATTTCACTTGGGTTTGTTTGTTTTCTCTCAGTCGCTATTGTGATATTATTCGGAGTAGTACCACATTCAAGTAACAGTATACTAGACAGTGGCAGTACTGTTTTAGCTGTGTTACTTGTTACTGGTTTATGTAATAATTTAAGTGTTTGTTTTCTGAATATTATTTTCGTTGTTAGTTTATTTTCTTAAGTTAATCAGTAGCTAATAGTACAGTTATATTCTCTATTTAACATGTGCATTTGTTCAGGTTATTGTCAGTTCTGTGAATGTAAAATCTGATATTTAGCTGCAATGGCGTTTTCTGTCCTAAATGTCGGAATTATTAACAGGAGCTTAGGAACGGGTCAATGTTTATGGAATTCCATTGTGCCGTCAGAGCTGATTAACTATTCAGCCTGTATGGAAGGGTGATATGCCGCAGATTGAGGTAACTATGACAACGCAGCGTATTTCGTAGTTACTGCTTTCGCCGCTCAAATGTCAGAGTTCATCTCTCGTGGGCCCAACTATAAATAAGTGGAAAAGCTCCGAGGATTCGAAAGAGGACCTGACAACAAGAAAAAGATGTCCGGTAAACATATGATTTATTTGCTTTCGTTTCCGTGCTAGAGGCATTGTTTGTGGTGTACATAACACAGACCACTTCACTATGAAGGTGCTCAAAATGGCTACCACGAGCTGTAATGCAGGCGTCTGTGCGCCACATCATTGACAGTCTCACTCGTTCCCATATTCCAGGCGTCTGTCGTATCTGCTGGCATCCTTGTTCTATTCACTGAAGCAGCATTTCCACGTTATGAAAAGTTGTGGCATACACAATGGTCTTCAAATGACCCCGTAAGTAGAAGTCTAATGGATTGAGATCGGGAAGACGAGCAGGCCACGGTGTCGGGCCCTGACGCTCTGTCCACTTGTTTGGGAATCACTAATGTAAAATCCCTCTAGCAACAAGAGCAAAATGAGGCTGTACTCCATCAGGCATGAACCACATGCGCTTCATTAAATCTAGTTGAACGTCTTCAAAGAAACCATGTAAATCGTTTGTTAAAAAGGCGAAGTCTGACGCTCCGTCAATGATCCCGGAAAATGAAAGGACCAATTAATATTCCACATATTATTCCAGCCAAAACATGAATGCTGAACTGATGTTGATGTCTGGTTAGCACAACTTCTCTGGGATTTTCATACGCCCAGGCATGCGTATTGTGAATGTTCTGCACTCCATTTCTGGTAAACTTCGCTTCATCGGTAAACAGAATAGCAGAGAGGAAATGTTGCTCCTGGACACACATCTGTCGTAACCAGGTACAAAATGCTGTTCTGGGTGGAAAGTAAGCTGCATGCTGCACTAAAACCTTGGACTCTTTGAAAGTGATATGGATAAGGGAGCTGTTCTCGTAGAATCCTCCACACTTTCATATGACTGATATCCGCCCTTGCCGCTAATTCCCTGGTGCTGTTCCACCTATTTTACATAATATGTTTAAGAATTTGTGCCTCTGTGTCAGGTGTTCTTATGCTCCTAGGTCGTCCATTATCAGCAACACGTCTGCTAAACGAGCCTGTTTCGCGAAGACGTCGATGTATTCTATTAGTCTATTAAGTAGTCTATTAAGAAAGTGTTCCGTATACGAACGCCGTGCTTAATTTGCGTTTACCTGAGCCCATCAATACAGAAGGTGCATGTCCGCCATTTCATTATTCAAGTACCCGTATTGTATCACGACTTGTACTCTACGTGCACTCAATAACAACTGACAACACGGATCACTCCACTTGTACTGTATGTGCACTCAATAACAACTGACAACAAGTATCACTCCACTTGTACTGTATGTGCACTCAATAACAACTGACAACACGTATCACTCCACTTGTACCGTACGTGTACTCAATAACAACTGACAACACTCATCATTCCACTCTACCTTATGACCTCAGTGGAAGTGTTGACTTTACTATGCAACCGACATCACGTGGCTTAGAATGCAAAACAAACGTACAAATGGCCTGTGTACCCTACACAAATGATCAACCTGCATAGTGAAGTGGTCTATGTACACCACAAACAATTCCTGTAACACAGAAACGAAAGCAAATAAACCATATGTTTACAGGATATCGTCGCTGCCGGGACAAACCCCCCTATGTGAAATATTTTAGCCTAGAACTTTGGCCAGTATGGTTCTGCCATCTAAGGTGCAATATTGTGTGACTGTAGTCATGGAATTCTCGCTCTTCATAATGTATGTGCTGCGGGTCAGTATGTCTCCAAAAATATTATCACATAGGAGATTTTGTCCCGGCAACAATGATATGTTCTGCTTGTTGCCAAGTCCTCTATCGAATCCCCGGAGCTTTCCCACATATTTAGTTACGTCTTGTATCTAGCCAAGGTAGCATGTTGACATCGTGAAGGAAGGCCAGAGTTAAGTGTGCTTTGTGAGGCAGTACATTATCCTGCCGGAAAGTGGGATATTCGATCTACGCCAGGACGGGAAGCACACACGGTCGCAGAATTTCCTGAAGATGTTGCCTCGCTGTCAGAGTTCCTGCAATAATCACCGGTGGAGGGAGGGGGGGGGGCGGGAACCTCAGTAAATGGCAGTAAATTGACACCTCCCAATAGTGTGGCGTGCCACTCTACAGTGAGGCGCGGATTACTGCGCTGGCCAGGACGCCTCTCGACCCGAATTTGGCCGTCATCTGTATCTAGTCAAAACCGTGATTCGTCGCTGAACACCACTCGTCGCCAATCAGCGAAAGGTCACTCTGCCGGTTCCTGGCAGAAGTACAAACGTGCTCGGCGATGCTCAGGTCGTAATGGTAGACGTCCAACACAGGCATGCGACGTAAGTAGGTGAAATACTAAGGGCACCTTTCACGAATACACAACAACTTATTTACCAAGAAGATCTCTTGATTGACTAAAGCTATAAGGCTGGAAGAATTAGGCCCAATGAGATCCAAAAAACCTGGATTCCGCTGGAAGATGGTTAATTTTTGTTCCCCGCCTCAAAAAATGCTAACTCTGGAAAACAAGGATGTTCATGACAACGTAATAGAACCCTCCATAACATCTCAAACTATCTTTTTTATTAATGACAAAAACATCACTGATGTTCTTCATGCATGACGGAAGTTGTGTTGAACGTTATCCTGTATACTGAAATCATTCCTTGAGATCCTACAGTACTTGTGAATCGTCTGGACAAAAATCTTTCTGAACACTGGAAATTTTTATAATATATTATCTACTAGCTGTCGTTGTACCCATCTTGGAAAGGTCACTTTTTCCATTTACAGGAGAACAGACAGATAACACTTCAACTAACAACAATAGTCGGTCACTTATTGTTGTACTTGGTAAGGTTCAGTCGTTGTATATAATTGCATTTCGTCTTCTTCAGACTCCGCGATATTAGGGCATTTAACGCCTCTAATTTCAATCACCCTCCTTTTATGATTCTTCTCCCCCGACCTCTTTCATTCTTTGAGTGACCGTTTTTTTTATCAGAAATAGAAAGTAAAATAATCCATTTACGAAACTTTTCATTCTTGCAACCCTTACATTAAAAATGTATTACATATGAAAGATTGAATATTTGATTTATTTTATGTAATTTTTGGTATGGACACGTTTATACAGAACTAATATGTCTAAAGATATTCAGGACTGTATTAAAATGTAGTAATCCCGAATATCAGCGTTATTTTTCATTTTCCGATAAGATCCCATGAAATATGAAAGATCGGAAATTGTAATTATCAGAACTTTTGTTATACAAGGATATTCAGTATTGCCAATATTACTAATATTAACGGAGAAATTTGACAGTTTCTGATTTTACCCCCCCCACCCCCAACCTCCAATATTGCTACACCGCTTTATACTAATCATACAACATAGTTATAGACTAATACATAACCGGCCATGAGTGATCTTAATTACCGACAATTGAGAAATTGTGTTCAGCCGCTTGCATTTGATGTCGTAAGAAACAAACAAATAACTAAGCAAACGCGCAAACGTTGAAATGAACCTGCTTTCGAGTTCTATGCACCTAAGCCGATATGAAAACGAATTATAAGGCAAAAATAAAATTGGGCTCCAATGTTAGAGAGCCCCGGTTTCACTTCCCGGTCGGGCCGAATATTTTAACTGCGTGTGGTTAAATCCTGTGGGTCGGTGACACAACACACAACACACCACACTACTAACCGTCACAAAATACAAAGTTGTGAATACATCCCTCCACATAGAGTTAGCATCAGTAACAGCTTCCGGCCGTAAAAGTGCGTCAAAACATATCAAGTGACGATCCCAAATATTGATAAAGAAGAAGAAGAAGTAGAGGATATTTCAAATACCGTACTATCCTTTTCTAGTCAATTTACATTGCACCGGGCGAGTTGGCCGTGCAGTTAGGAGCGCGCGGCTGTGAGCTTGCATCCGGGTGATAGTGGGTTCGAATCCCACTGTTGGCAGCCGTGAAGATGGTTTACCGTGGTTTCCCATTTCACACCAGGCAAATGCTGGGGCTGTACCTTAATTAAAACCACGGCCGCTTCTTTCCAACTCCTAGGCTTTTCCTATCCCATCGTTGCTGTAAGATCTATCTGTATCGGTGCGACGTAAAGTCACTAGCTAAAATTTACATTGCTCTTTTTGAAACATGTTTGCTGTAATTCTAAATGATGAGCACATTTCAGGGATGAAGCAGGAAGTAAAATACATATTATTAACATCAAAATACTGTATCTATAGTGTCTTTACTCCTTTTTATATCCTTAGTTTTAGGCAAAGTAAACTTTAATTAAAATAAACGTGTCGGTATGTAAAAAGCTGGTTCGATGGAAAAATAGACGAAAGAGAAATTTGAATTGCAAGTATAAATAAATCGGCTTTGTGTTTACCTACCTACATAATAAATTTGATTATATTCCATTCCTGAAGTCAGTGAACCAACACAAAAAACATGAAAATACACTACTGTCCTAAATACACTGACTGACAGAGCAAATGCAACACCAAGAAGGAGTGGTTCGAAAGGGATGAAAGTTGGGGAAAAAACAGAGACGGTACGGACGAATAATTGATGTTTATTTCAAACCGATATGCAGGTTACACAATGCGCACGGCATCGACTCAGTAGGATGTAGGACCACCGCGAGCGGCGATGCACGCAGAAACTCGTCGAGGTACAGAGTCAATAAGAGTGCGGATGGTGTCCTGAGGGATGGTTCTCCATTCTCTGTCAACCATTTGCCACAGTTGGTCGTCCGTACGAGGCTGGGGCAGAGTTTGCAAACGGCGTCCAATGAGATCCCACACGTGTTCGATTGGTGACAGATCCGGAGAGTACGGTGGCCACGGAAGCATCTGTACACCTCGTAGAGCCTGTTGGGGGATGCGAGCAGTGTGTGGGCGGGCATTATCCTGCTGAAACAGAGCATTGGGCAGCCCCTGAAGGTACGGGAGTGCCACCGGCCGCAGCACATGCTGCACGTAGCGGTAGGCATTTAACGTGCCTTGAATACGCACTAGGGGTGACGTGGAATCATACCCAATAGCGCCCCAAACCATGATGCCGCGTTGTCTAGCGGTAGGGCGCTCCACAGTTACTGCCGGATTTGACCTTTCTCCACGCCGACGCCACACTCGTCTGCGGTGACTATCACTGACAGAACAGAAGCGTGACTCATCGGAGAACACGACGTTCCGCCATTCCCTCATCCAAGTCGCTCTAGCCCGGCACCATGCCAGGCGTGCACGTCTATGCTGTGGAGTCAATGGTAGTCTTCTGAGCGGACGCCGGGAGTGCAGGCCTCCTTCAACCAATCGACGGGAAATTGTTCTGGTCGATATTGGAACAGCCAGGGTGTCTTGCACATGCTGAAGTATGGCGCTTGACGTGGCGTGCGGGGATGCCACCGCTTGGCGGCGGATGCGCCGATCCTCGCGTGCTGACGTCACTCGGGCTGCGCCTGGACCCCTCGCACGTGCCACATGTCCTTGCGCCAACCATCTTCGCCACAGGCGCTGCACCGTGGACACATCCCTATGGGTATCGGCTGCGATTTGACGAAGCGACCAACCTGCCCTTCTCAGCCCGATCACCATACCCCTCGTAAAGCCGTCTGTCTGCTGGAAATGCCTCCGTTGACGGCGGCCTGGCATTCTTAGCTATACACGTGACCTGTGGCACACGACAACATGTTCTACAATGACTGTCGGCTGAGAAATCACGGTACGAATTGTGCCATTCGCCAACGCCGTGTGCCATTTATCGTTCGCTACGTGCGCAGCACAGCGGCGCATTTCACATAATGAGCATACCTCAGTGACGTCAGTCTACCCTGCAATTGGCATAAAGTTCTGACCACTCCTTCTTGGTGTTGCATTTGCTCTGTCAGTCAGTGTATTTGTTCAAGTCTTAAATGAAGTACAGTACTTCCTTATACGTCAATATGGGAGGGGAGGATACAGTTATAAAGTTTTAAACAAATATTTTGTTTCTACAAAGTGCCCCTCGAAACATTTAAACAATTTGCTATTGAGATTTACATCCCGGAAGTTTCAATTAACGCGCAAGCACTCCCTCGGCACAGCAGACGCTCAACCCCACTTTAAATGTGACAGGCCGTAGTGCTCTTTAGGGAAATATGAGAAATAATACAGTCTGGAATATATCATTAAGGGTGGCATTAAATGCTCTTTCGAGGAATGCAGGAGCCAAGGGGCAATTGGATCGGTCATGCTGATATGTAATTTTTATTTTTTTGCTATAATCCGAAGTTGGACACATAAAATGGAAGAGAAATTAATTTTATCCCCACTATCCTTGCTTCAGGTATCAGCAAGAAGCGCATTGTGATGACATGTCGTATTTTCAGCGATACACCGCAGATATTATTGATTTGTATGGAAACTTTTACCATGATGCCTAGATTATAGAACTGAGAAAGCATATTTGTACACCCCTAACTCTTTCTTGTAAAACCCACATTCGTGATGTGACAGGATCTGAGCATCTCCGGAACAAAAGGCAAATGGTAGGCCTACATCTTAAAGATGAAACTGGTAGAGTGTTCGTTTTTTTTAACAACCGTTTATTTCAGTGTGGTCGTTGAAGTGAGCGGAGAGATGCATGAAAGTGATGTTTTCCCTGTAGACAGAGCGTTTTTGTACGCTCGATCCTTGTTTTTACATTAATATATCTTAGGTCTGGGGTTCATCCGAAAATTAGCGTAACTTGACGAGACGTGACGCGACAAAATATGCAACGGAAGTGACTTCAGAAATATTTTACCTAGCAATAGTGACCCTAATATGGGCACCGGCTATAGAGTGCCTAAGGGGACGGACGCTCACACAAAATATCACATGTCACCTCTCGCAGGGTGACGTGGTACTGTGTCCAGACTTCTCAACTTCTGCAGTGGCTTTGTGTTGTGTGTTCTCGTAAGGTATTCACGGAGTGCAGCGCGGTGCCCGTTTTCCGTCTCTGCACAACAGGCGATAGAATTTCACTACTAATTATCAGCTCGTTTAAGCAACCATCAGAATTCAGTTACGGTGGCAAAGAGAATATTGTGAATTGTAGTATGTTATTCCTTTATTGCTACATGGTATTGATATATGACTTCAGAAAGTATCATAATCTATGCTCTATTGTCCATGGATCACTTGGCCCAGAAATACATATAACATGATTTAAATTCCTATCACAGAACTGTGAACTACAAGGAAAACATTGAATGGTGCGTAAACAAACCGCTCAACAAAGAAGAATATGCCTCACTACAATCCTAAAAGTCGCATGTCACCCCAAATGTGTGTGCCATTTGACTGTTCTATAGTTGCAGTATTAGGAACAAAAATGGCGCTCCGGCTATTAACGGATCAGTATAAAAGCAATTAGCAGCGGTACGAGCCGAAGAGACAATAAATTCAACCGGCAATCACGGAAAGAACCACTTTTAGAAGGCGGTGCGAAAGAATGACGAGAGCGGATTATTTAAACCGATTATTGAAAAAATTCTTCCATTAGAACAAATCTCAATCCAGCACTGCATCGAAGAAAGGACGGAGTCGAGTAAAGAAACCAGATACTTATCGGATTCTTTAATCAATTATTGAAGAGAAGATCAAATCTGCGATAACCCGCTTAACATCAGCTGTGGTTGACACATATACGTGAGATTATAGACCAGCTGTTAGGAAACGTCAAGTTGGATCTGTACTACGTCACGGTTGGGCTCGGAACATTGTATTTGCCCGATACTGCACAACGTCAAGAGAGCTGAATTAAACGGAAAATAAAGTGCAATTCTAAAAGCACGTAAAATTCACACCGTTTCGGCGAGCAAGGCAGTTGAAATAAGACGATATTTAGAGCTGTTATAAGCAAATTAGACGGACCAAAACACATAATACTTTTCGCATTAGCACTACTAAGCAGATTACAACATGTATAAATCAACTAATGCCTTGTGTTATTCTGTCCTTGACGCAACGAAGACCACTATGATGTTCTAAGAAGCTGAGGCAGAGACTACTCCGGCTATGGTGGCGCTTCACGAGATTGATGACCCAGGAGGGCGGTAATCAGCTGTGAGGACGAGATGGACCCGATTATCTAAGCCGAACCATGGAGCGAGGCCTAACATCCCATGACGATTAACAACGAGATGGAAGTCAATATCCAATAAGCAAAGTCCCCATTTGAGTCGTGTCGTAAGTAGAAACCTTATTCTTTTGGTTAATATATAATGTGCATTATGACATTGTGTGTGCGTAGTTAATATACGAGTGTACTTACAAGGAAATAGGTATTCATCTGAAGTTACCGTAAATCCCAGACATAGGTGTAAAATACCAGTGAATGCCGTTCGTAAGTTTGTCAATATGGTATTGGAGAAGTGATTGATATTTTTCTTAAATCGTTGTTAGTGAAGTGTTAGAGTATTAAGAGGAAGCTAATATATACATGCGTGATGGCTTTAACAAAATAACAAGCGTAAAGATCGTATTTAGGGAATGTTACAATAAAATATAGTGGCACAGTTTTAAGGTTACGATGTGCTGTTCTTTCATACTATGACAGTAATGATAATGATTTATATATGTGTAGGTTATGACACATACGTTGCGTATTTGATGAAACGAGTGCTTTGATTATGAATGCTACGCGATAATTGAAGTGTTAAATGGTGAATGTAACAAGCATATGAGTTGATAGTATATTATGATGGTGATAGTTATTGTTATTTAGGAAGTTGGTCATAGTATTCTTCGAGAGATGGTAGTATGTGTAGGTTGCACATGCTAAGGTATATGTATTGAAACGTACTCTTTCCGATCGCTATTTTATTCCCTAATATACATATATAATACAGATTAGGATACGATCTCAATGCCATCAGTATAGAATTAATTAAGTAGGATCATCAGAAGAGCCGAGAGGCCACCTACGTCAATATTTAGGCCTTCACTGACATACCTACGATTGTTTTCATGCATTCTCACATACGGCAAGTTAACTTTTGATTTTATGAGAGCAGTTTAACATATCACTGGTAACTTAGTCTTTCATGTGTGGATTTTAGATGAAGATAGAGTCTTCCTATGTGTCAATTTTTCTACCTATGGTATTATTTCGTTGGAAGTTAATTAAATACACTTGGTAATGCTATATTAAGTCATATACGCACTTTAATTGAATTTCAACCATGAGTTAAAATAATAATTGAATGATTTAGCCACATAAACCTTACAATGGAATTAATTTGAGATTACTTACGACTTAAAGTGGACTTAGATTTGCTTATATGGAGGTCAGTTGATATGAAATATGAAACATACAAAAATTTGAAACCTCAACAAGAGAAAATCCCTAATGGACAGACATTATTTTCTCACACGATTTTTCTACTGTGCGTGGACATTGATATGAAGTGTTCAGCCGAGTGATATACATTTCTTTTATTGCATGTGAATTTAGGTTCAGACGATTGAATTTTGGAAATTTTAAGGAGCAACCCAGCTTAAAATGGAAAGATTCCAGATCTTAATTAATTAATTAATTGATTGATTAATTATTGGCCACTTTCTTTGCGTTTTCACATTTTCAATTGAAACCCAATTTGAACATTGTATATAGTAGGGAGTATAGCTTGTTTTACTTAAATCATTTGGATGCATCCAATTATTATAATTATGTTGAATAATTTTACCTGATTATATAATTCATTTTTTTTCTTTTCATTTAATTTCCTTGGATACTACTTAATTATGATACAATTCTTCGACAGGCCAGGATTAAGACATAGATAAATGAGGCCTGATTTCATTTTTTTATATTAGAGGTTTTTCCAAACCTGTTTTCTTCAAGGCAACATAATTACGGCATTTAGAGACACTGATTGCGTAGGAAACCAGCCACAGTGTATAAATAATTTTTTTCAAGATACTCTACCTTTATTTCAAATCATACTTAGACCAATTTATTAATAAAAGTTGAGTAGTGAAAACATTAAATTCTTTCAATGTCTACTTAGAATAAGTACTAGATATAAGCTTATAATGACTAATTCTGATTGCGATTATGATGATGACATGTACGGAATTCTTGACAAGCCATGATAATCTGAATTTTACGATAAATTCCGGTTTCATACAAGTACGGTATCCGACTGATAGCGTGTTGAAGACATCCATCTACGTAGGTTGGGATTTACCGTAGGCCATCGGTGTACTTTCTCACGCGGAACTCACAACCCAGCAATATTTGGCAGATGGAATTGTTATTAAGAGCTAGCCTGGAACTCGTGTATCCCCTCCTGGACGCGGGAACGGTGCACATGGGAACACCCACGAGGTAAATTTGAAGATAACATTATATCTCTGGATATTATCTAGGAATGAAATTATGTACATTCCTAGCCTGTTAAAACCAGAAATAGAATTTCCTGAGTTTACCAGTAAAAAGCAAATATTCACCTGCACGTTAAAGTGGTCAGATTCACAGTGCATTACTACGACTAGCTAAATCTACCCTGCATCAGTTTGGCCGTAGTAGTGCTAACATTCCAATGTTTGGGGTGACATGCGACTTTTAGCTTTGTAGTGGGGCATATTCTTCTTTGTTGAGCGGTTTGTTTACGCACCATTCAATGTTTTCCTTGTAGTTCACAGTTCTGTGATAGGAATTTAAATCATGTTATATGTATCTGTGGGCCAAGTGTTCCATGGACAATGGAGCATAGATTATGATACTTTCTGAAGTCTGGAACCATAATTTTTCATAAGGAAGGACCACAATCAGAAATGAAGACATAAGAATTCGTGACGTATTTTTCTGAGAAATTATTCGAATATAAATTAAAGACTTCTTAATGAGACATGTGTACATCCATGGCATACGTATGAAGAAGAAGCACTGAAATAAGAATATCGAAGTACATGACAAACTAAGGCAAATCATACATCATAAGCATTGAGAGTCAGTATTATAATCCAATTAACAGTTCCACACCTCCTCAGTTACCCGCAGTTCTATGACTGAAGTGTTCTGAATTAATGTCAGATTTTCCTGACAGAAATACCTCACACTCTTCGTTGCAAATTTCGATTAGATCAAGAAATTGGCGAAAATCCTTAACCCATTTGAGCCCTTTACATTAGTGTTGGCCACTGAGTGTATGATTCGAAGCAGTACATCGATACATTCAAGTGTCCGAATGAATCGATTCAACGGAACGGCGAGCTCACGGCACACGATTCAGTTGACTCGCAGCAGACAGTGCTGAATGGCTCACTCACGGATCAGTGAGACAACACACGCACACGGTTCATTACTGGCACACTGGACATTGGCGGGGAACAAAAACTTCTGCTGCGGGAGAGATATACAGTGCCATGGCACACTGAAAGAATTGTAAGCAATCACTGCTCAGCAAGGCACAACACAATCACGGTTCATATCGACACAGTGGACATTGGCGAGGAGCCGAACTTCCGCTGCAGCGAGACATACCGAGCCATAGCACACTGGAAGAATCGTACGACATGACGGGCTCTCGCTCTCAGCTCATTTGAAAATAATACCCATTTGCACTTACTCTTCTCTTCTTACAGCGAGGTTTACATAATGTATGGATTTACTAGCTGTGTTAAACTAAGAACTAATTCCAAAGTAACTAGCTAGTAAAGAGGTAGGCTGTTAGTTTATTCCATTTATTAGTTAAATGAATCAGTATTATAACGTAGTTGACATTCGACAATTAATTAAACTCAACTCTTTAGCCTACTTTATGTCCATAAATCATGCTCATGACCACTCGAAATTTTCTGTTTAATATTGGGAAGAACCGATCAGTACTTTCACAGTTCGTATGCCGCATCATTGCACAAGACTTCAATAATCGAATCACGAGATCGCCGGTGTACGTTGACAGTGAGTAAGTGAGCCGGCCTAGGCCATCTATGACAGCTGATGGCATAGCTGTTGAGGATCCAACCAGCCTTAGGGCTGAAGACTGAACAAACATACATACACATTATTATTATTATTATTATTATTATTATTATTATTATTATTATTATTATTATTATTATTGTACCGGGAGGTACACCTCAACACCGCGCATTTCAAATCAGCGCCTAAATGAACGCCTCTATCGAACTAAAGTGGAAACTAATACAACTTGAACTTCGAACTATAATCAGAAGATGTCACCACCGAAATATTATGTAATTTTGTTATTGTGCAGTTTCCTAAACTGAGTGAATTTCTCCTGGTTTTGTTTTGATATTCATCAAGAAGTTTGGACATTCTTCCATAGATGACACTACCAAAAAACCTATGATCATGCACCCCGGTGCGATGTGTAAGAATTTATAATTTAAAGAAGTTTTGTATATCTAGTTTTTTGTAACTGATGGATGTTCATTTACTGTACTTTTGAGTTGGCAGTATTTCCTTTTTCTTTACGCCGGTTTTGAATCTAGTCAATCACTAATTTCTGTAATTAATTTTTAACCTATCACAGGTTTCTTGTTCGATTATGAGTGTAACATTGAGATTAACCAATTAAATTGAGAGGGTGTGGCTAGTTTAGTCTTGAATGATCTCGAACCTTCCCTGAGGGTTTATAAACTGCGGCTTTTCACGTTCCTTGGCCAATTAATCGTCGTTTCTCTGAGTGTGTGTGCTTAAGCAGGAGGCGGGCGGCCTCTGTCGTCGGCAGCTAGAATATCTACAAGGTAATGGCCACATAACTGTATTCTTTCTTGCTACCTCCACAGTTTAATCCGAGGGAAATGTCCGAATCTTTAACTATGTAGCCTACTTTTCTAAAATGTAAATCATCTTTCGGCTAATGTAAAAATTTCATAAAATCTTTAACTGTAAATCGGGGATAGAGAGTGAATTACCCTCTCGAGCTCTCCTTCATCTTGGTTTGAGGTGACTACGTTTTGTAACCTTTTTTTCCTTCTGTAAGGTGTTAAAGTCATTTATATACGAGTCACCTCAGTAGTTTGGAAATTGCCCCTGTTACGTGGACCTAGAGCACTTTAGGTTTTCAAGTGTTCGTATCTACGAGTGCAAGTATACGCCTCCATTCAGTTTTTGTTCGGGCCATTAATTTATTATTATTATTATTATTATTATTATTATTATTATTATTATTATTATTATTATTATTATTATTATTATTATTATTATTACTAACTACGTAAGTTTTGTACTGTAATATAACGAGCATGTATAGTACCGCACAAGTGCCTGTTTTCCTGCATTTCATTTTTAACTTACTTGTTTCGTATTGTGTACTTACAGCGAATACAAGGAAATGTCCAAATTCTTTGAAATCATTCAAGAAAAGACTAGTCGCGCAATTGACAGGGAATCTCCTACCTGGGCGACAGCTCTATATACAGTGAAATCACTATGTGCGTACAGATATTTCTTCATGTAATTCTATATACTTATGTACTGTAGTTTTCACTGTGGAGGAAAGCTTTGTAACATCAAAATTTGATGCTAAGAGGTGGCTGCCAGGAGAAACTTGAATCTGAATGCTAGATAATGCGTAGGAAACCAGTTCATAGAATGAAGACCAGGTGGCAGCAGCAAGCTTTGAGTGCTGTTGCTGCTCTTTTATCAGTAGACACTCCACAGATATAATAGGAATGGTGACCCTAATATGCCATGAATCGGATTACTGTATCGATTCAGTAACGTGAACGGAATGAAATGAATCGATTCAGTAAAATTTTTCAAATATCCCATCACTACTTTACATGCATTTGTGTGCGTAACATACATGTGGTTTCAAAACCACTGTTCAAGCTTTCCAAATCGGAATATATTTATAGAAATAAAATATTTCTTTTCTTGGAAAGCTAGGTAGTGATATGTCATGGGATTTGCCTTAATGTTTGTCACAATCTCCAGAAAAAAAAATGGGAGAAATGAAACTAGTTTGAAAATTGGTGAGTACAGAAAATGTACTCAAATTACGATAGAAGAATATCGTCGCTGCCGGGACGAGACCTCCTATGTGAAATATTTTAGCTTAGAACTTTGGCCAGCAAGGTTCTTTCATCTAAGGTGCAATATTGTGTGAATATTGTCAAGGCATTCTCGCTCTTCATAATGTATGTGCTGCTGGTCAGTATATCTCCAAAAATATTATCACATAGGAGGTTTTGTCCCGGCAACGAACGATATATTTACTAAAGTTACCATGAAATACTTTCTAGTTCAGCAAATTTCAGTTTTTCCATGCAAAGGTAAATATTTTCTTTAAATATCCTAAGGATATGAGACATACAGAAACAAAAAGGGAATAAATGTCTAAGTATACTAGAAGACTTACCTGAACACAAAAAACACTCATATTTTCGTAAGGTATTCTAAATACTAAGAATTATTTTCTGATTTCCAAATGTTGTAATAACAGTGATGAAAACATTATCACTCCAAAAATGCCTTGCCACTAATTAGTTAAGAGTGGCAGTAAAATATTTCCTATCTAAACACAATTATTTAACAGTTAAAACTGGCCACTTTACCAGTGTGTTCCCGAAATGGATCCCAATATACTGTAGGTATTAATGTGCTGATCACAAAGTAATACGTATTTAATGGAGCTATCACTGGATGTTGAATTATTGAGGTTGATTTTACTCATCTATAGAACTGACGACCGGCAATCTTCAAAAATCTCCGAATAAAATCCCGATGATTACATCCACGGCAGATGTATATCACGCTATCAAACAGTTTTAAGTGTATGAGTACTTACGTCCAATCCTACGTAGTACACAAAGTGTGTTGCATCATACAGTCTGCAGGTTAGAGATGAACCATCTGCCAAAGAGGAATCATACATCAAGAGTAGAACGTAAATTGCGAGAATCATACATTCAACATTCTGATTGACGCCCCGTTCAAAGTACCCTAGAAAAGGAAGTAAAATACGAATTAACGTTTCAAAATTCATCTGATTAAAACAGGCCAAGAAGAAAATCATGCAGTCAAAACGTCATTGTGGTGGAAGTGAATATTGAGTTAAACACAGACAGTTTAGAAGGGGAATACTGTATAAAACGTGTAGCGCATTTGAGATACCCCATAAACTTCACGGGAGACGCTTACAGAAACAGCCGGTGGGACGCGCTCTCCTCTCTCGCTAATTGGTAAGATAACCTATTGATGTTCAAGTGAGGTGAAACCAATGTGCTTAGCTATATCTTGTTTGTAAAGTACTCAATATTACTGAAAACGTAGCACCATTTACTTTCAGTTGTGGGTTATAGATCGCAGAAATCAAGTGGACACTGATATCTTCCGACTCTATTCGTCCTCATTTCGTCAGAGCAATCAAGCACGTATACTTCATCATTTTACTTCATCTATAGAAGTACTGTGGGCAGACCTCGCTGTAAAGGATAAGGAGGTTTCAATTTCTAAAGCAATAATGTTCTACAGTTCTCAAATAGTTTCATTTAGAAATGATATCATTAAGAGAAACTAAGTATCAAAGTTAAGAGAACTCTAAACATTCGAGATACAAGAATTTCGGTTGATTGAGAATAGTTGGCCTCTACAATTCTATATTAACACTTGTAAAATATTACGCCGCCGAAATACAACCTTAGTGAATGTAATGCTCACATGAACACTCAGAATGATTACTGACGGGAGGATGTAGTTTAATTTGGACGGGATTTAGGAAACCACGGACTAAAACAGTTCCACAAAAGGATATTCCTCATCTCATCGTACACAGACGGCATTCAACCATTAATATCCTGAATACCTAAAGAAACATAATCTACGTAAGTTTCAATGATTGAGACATAGTCGTAATATACACTGACTGACAGTGACAATGCAACACCAAGGAGGAGTGGTTCGAAAGGGATGAAAGTTGAGGAAAAAAACAGAGACGGCACGGATGAATAATTGATGTTTATTTCAAACCGATATGCAGGTTACACAATGCGCACGGCATCGACTCAGTAGGATGTAGGACCACCGCGAGCGGCGATGCACGCAGAAACACGTCGAGGTACAGAGTCAATAAGATTGCGGATGGTGTCCTGAGGGATGGTTCTCCATTCTCTGTCAACCATTTGCCACAGTTGGTCGTCCGTACGAGGCTGGGGCAGAGTTTGCAAACGGCGTCCAATGAGATCCCACACGTGTTCGATTGGTGAGAGATCCGGAGAGTACGCTGGCCACGGAAGCATCTGTACACCTCGTAGAGCCTGTTGGGAGATGCGAGCAGTGTGTGGGCGGGCATTATCCTGCTGAAACAGAGCATTGGGCAGCCCCTGAAGGTACGGGAGTGCCACCGGCCGCAGCACATGCTGCACGTAGCGGTGGGCATTGAACGTGCCTTGAATACGCACTAGAGGTGACGTGGAATCATACGCAATAGCGCCCCAAACCATGATGCCGCGTTGTCTAGCGGTAGGGCGCTCCACAGTTACTGCCGGATTTGACCTTTCTCCACGCCGACGCCACACTCGTCTGCGGTGACTATCACTGACAGAACAGAAGCGTGACTCATCGGAGAACACGACGTTCCGCCATTCCCTCATCCAAGTCGCTCTAGCCCGGCACCATGCCAGGCGTGCACGTCTATGCTGTGGAGTCAATGGTAGTCTTCTGAGCGGACGCCGGGAGTGCAGGCCTCCTTCAACCAATCGACGGGAAATTGTTCTGGTCGATATTGGAACAGCCAGGGTGTCTTGCACATGCTGAAGAATGGCGGTTGACGTGGCGTGCGGGGCTGCCACCGCTTGGCGGCGGATGCGCCGATCCTCGCGTGCTGACGTCACTCGGGCTGCGCCTGGACCCCTCGCACGTGCCACATGTCCCTGCGCCAACCATCTTCGCCACAGGCGCTGCACCGTGGACACATCCCTATGGGTATCGGCTGCGATTTGACGAAGCGACCAACCTGCCCTTCTCAGCCCGATCACCATACCCCTCGTAAAGCCGTCTGTCTGCTGGAAATGCCTCCGTTGACGGCGGCCTGGCATTCTTAGCTATACACGTGTCCTGTGGCACACGACAACACGTTCTACAATGACTGTCGGCTGAGAAATCACGGTTCGAAGTGGGCCATTCGCCAACGCCGTGTCCCATTTATCGTTCGCTACGTGCGCAGCACATTTCACATCATGAGCATACCTCAGTGACGTCAGTCTACCCTGCAATTGGCATAAAGTTCTGACCACTCCTTCTTGGTGTTGCATTTGCTGTGTCAGTCAGTGTATGATGGTCGAATATATCACGAATAATGGAAAAGCACACATCGTTGTTTTATTCGACTGCAAATTGAATTCGAAGAGTTCAGTAATGATGATTCTACATAGGAGACCACATCCTGCCATAGAATTTTTCCAGGATGAATGTTTCCGTAGTTATCCCTCCTCCAAAGGATTGACCTTGTCTCATTTGCAACCATGAGCGTATTCTTCATCAATCAATCAATCAATCAATCGATCAATCAATCAATCAATCAATCAATCAATCAATCAATCAATCAATCAATCAATCAATCAATCAATCAATCAATCAATCAATAAATCAATCAATCAATCAATCAATCAATCAATCAATCAATCAATCAATCAATCAATCAATCAATCAATCAATCAATCAATCAATCAAAATAATAACAGGTCTTAAAACAATACACCTCTAAGGGATATTGGCTGGCGGATGGGGGGGAAGACATATGGATGCCATAGGTGTCAGACATGAGTATATATGATTTGGGACCATGTAGAAGTTACTCAAAGTACTCAACCGAATTTCCGATTTTTCTTCTTTATTGCCAAACATATTTATTTGTAAAACTTAGGGGTTTAACTTAAATAATCTTAATCTTAGTACGCAACTGGATAACATTTTATGAGGCTGTATACCATTAATGGTACCTACTTATTCTTGCGCACTTTGAATGTCTAATTTTTAAAGATATTTCTCAAATTACTAATCAAATTCCACAAGCTTAATACATACGAGGCCTAAGTAATAAAGGAGATAATGGAGGATTCATCTCGATTTTTATTAGAGATCGGTGCCGAATTCTATAAACATGACATTATGTTTCAGATTTTAAATAATCAGTAACAATACACCACTAAGGGTTTTTTACTCGGGGTGAGTAATGCTGACAAAAATATGCATTCATATGGAACCATTTGAATTGAGAAATCCAATTTTCATATGAAATCCTATGTGTTAAACGCCAGAAGGTTTCAAACAAGTTAAACCCCTCAGAGAGTTAAATTGAGGTTAAGATCTGGAAACAATTATACTCCTTCCTTCCTCCGAAATGGTAGGAAGATTAAATTCCAAATAGCGGAACAATTTTTTTTTTTAGTTGCCTAACGTCGCAACGACACGGATAGGTTTTATGGCGATGATGAGATAGGGAAGAGCTAGGAGTGGGAAGGAAGCGGCCGTGGGCTTAATTAATGTACAGTCCCAGCATTTGCCTGGTGTGAAAATGGGAAACCACGGAAAACCATCTTCAGGGCTTCCGACAGTGGGGTTCGAACCCAATATCTCCCGGATGCAAGCTCATAGCTGCGCGCCCCTAACCGCACGGCCAACTCTCCCGGTGGTACATATTTTAAATCCTAGGTGTGAAATAGGAAATATTTTTAAACGTTCCACCCCTAATGTGTTAAAATGGGGTTAGCTTAGAAAACGAAATTATTCATCCCTCCAAAACCGTTTGACGTACGAAGATGTAATATTTTTCGAGAAGATTCTACTTTTATGTCCTAGGTTTCGAGAAGATTCTACTTTTATGTCCTAGGTGTAAAGTATTGTATACTTCAAACTAGTTCTCCCCTGAGGGGTTTGGATAGTGGTTGATTCTCAAAAACACAATATACATTTTTCCGAAACCGTTTCTGGAACGAACTTAAAATTTTATCTGAAGTGTGGTTTCTATACCCTAGAAGTTAATAAATATTTTAAAAATTTCATCTCCTAAAACAGCATTCATTCCTCTACAACTCTTGGACGTATAAAATAAAAATTTCACAGTTTGGTCGCTTTTGCGTTCTAGACATTAAATAAGATGTAAAAACATTCCAGTTCTTCTGTATGTGTTCAAAAATGAGTGTTAGATCAGAAAATAAATAATTATTCCCACAAAACTGTTTGAAATATGAATTGGGGGTGTATTTTACAGCCTCAGCCAGTAGTGGATCTCCATAATGTAAGACATTGACTAATAACTTTCAGTTTAAAACTGTGGCGCAGCACGTGTATTTTTATAGTATATATATATAATAACATGTCCTGACTGACTGACTGACTGACTGACTGACTGACTGACTGACTGACTGACTGACTGACTGACTGACTGACTGACTGACTGACTGATTCATCACCGCTGAAACAAAACTACTAGACATAAAGAAACGAAATATTGGGGATACATTCATAATGGAGGGTAGGTGCTCACTAAGGGAGGATGTTAGGATAATCCGTCTCAAAGGGGGTGAAAAGGTGGGGGGTGATCTGTTTAAATGAGTGTATCTATATCTCACACTTACGTTTACAGGCGTAATAATTGGTATTGGAATCTTCTTTAAAAGTAAAGGAACATGCTTTATTTATTTTAGGAAAATACCAATAAGGGACGAGAAAAAGGTGAAAAAGGTGTTGAATACCTTTTATATCTCACAAACTGAAGGTGTTACAGACATAAAAATTGGTATTTGGAATCCATTTTAAATATAAAGTAAAGCGTTTTTTATTTTGGAAAATCCAATTAATGGGGCTGAATGGGCGTGACAAAGCTGGTGAATTTTAAAAAGACTATGCCTACAATGTATACCAGAAACGTAACATGTTACAGATGTGAATATTGGTATTTGTAATCTAATGTAAAAGTAAACAAACGCAGATAATTTGTTTTTGGAGAATACACTTAAGGGAAACTGAAAAAGAGAGTGAATTTTAAAATAAGCATACCTACAATATATATATCAGAAAATTAACATGTTATAGATGTTAAATAGACTCTCTTGAAGGAGGACGTGAAAGGACTAGAGGCAGTGGAAATATGGCTATGGAGGAAGATGACAAGAACTGGCTGGATTGAGAAGAAAACTAATGAAGCAGTGCTTAGTTAAATAAACACCCAGAGACATTTAATAACAACGATAAAAAGGAGAAAAGCGTCAGTTTTCGGTCACATTCTCCGGCATAATAACTTCATAAAGAACTTGTTTGAAGGCGAGGTGATGGGAAAGAAAGGCAGAGGGAAACCACGGAAGAAGATCATTGAAGAGGTTGTTGAGATGATGGGATGCCAAGGTTATGGAGAGATGAAAAGGATAGCAGAGAGAAGAGATCAATGGTTGCAGCGACAAGCCGAAGCCTTTAGATAATGATGATGAGGTGTTAAATGGCTTTTTAATCTCTTTAAAAAACATGTATTATTTAGTTTTGGAAAAACACTTGGGAGTGGGGCTAAATAGGTGTGAACGGGGCGTTGGGGTGATTTAAAAAAATGAGAATATCTACAGTATGTCTCAAGAATGTAAAAATTTACAGACGTGAAAAATAGGTATTCCTGATCTTTTAAAAATAAAGAAAAGCATTTTTGTGTTCGGAAAAGCGTGAAAAGGACTTTCGAGGGGGTTTAATTATTTGTATTCGGATACTGATATCTCAACAAATGAAGATGTTGCAGACGTGAAAATGGATATTTGGAGTCTGTTTAAAAAAATAAAGAAGTGTGTATAATTTGCTTTCGGAAAATCCACTGGGGGGAGGAAGAAAGAATTGAACGTTTGTTGAATTCTTTGTATGAGGATTCTTATATCTGAAAGAACTGAACGTGTTACAGATGTAAAAATTGGTATTTTGAATCTCCTTTAAAAATAAAGAAACACGCGTGTTCGGGGGAAATTCAACTCGTACACCCCCTGCAAGAAAAGGAGTTGAATTATTTTCATGAGGGTGTATATATCTAAAAGGCTGAAGATGTTAAAGTTGTTTTATTTTGTATCTGGAAGCTCTTTTATAAGAAAAGAAACACGTATTGTTTGTTTTCAGAAAATTCACTATAAGGAGCTGGAAAGAAAAGGAAATAGCGGGTGAATTTTTAAAATGAGAGCCGGTATATCTACAGTACACGTCAAATTCTTAACATATCACAGATATTAAACTTGGTATTAGAAAAGTCCTTTAAAAATATAGGAACATGTATCTTTTGTTTTCGGAAATGACATGGCGTATGGCTTATAGTGCCGAGAGTATCCGAGGACATATTCGGCTCGCCAGGTGGGGGTCTTTCGATTTGACTCCCGTAGGCGACCTGCGCGTCGTGATGAGGATGATATGATGATGAAGACGACAAAGACACGCAGCCTCCCTGCCAGCGAAATAAACCAATGATGATTAAAATTCCCGACGCTGCCGGAAATGGAACCCGGGGCCCAGTAACCGAAGGCCAGCACACTAATCATATAGCCATGGAGCCGGGCTTTGATTTCAGAAAAAACACTCAACGGGGGTGAAAAGAAGTGAAAAAGGAGTGGAATTATATTTTGTTAGGGTACTTATATCGCAATGTTCATGGCGTGGGTTACTATAGTCACGTACCAGTTCGTCAACCATTGGCAATGGCTTAGTGCCCTAATAAGTGGTCCTGATGGTCGGGATACTCGTTGCTACAGAATGGGAGTGGGCATCCAGGACGTATTTTGAGCCATGGGCCACCTTGTGCTCATGCGGAAAGGAGTATAAAATCCACCGTTGGTCCCTAACGCATTAGAGTAGAGATCCTAACTTGGACTATGTGTAGGTGGGGTATTATTATGCTCCATGAATTTACCGAGTTCATAACATTTTAAGCAAGCTCGGACCTATGGGAGTAACGGAGTCCCACTCCCATTTAACATTCGAGGGACTCTTTGGAAATAACTTGGCGAACGAAATGGAATTCCATTGGATCTATCAATATTAAAGGGGCTTATGGAAGAGAGAAAGTAGAAATAGCTGAGTTAGCAAAGAGGATGCGTCTGGATGTGCTGGGACTAAGTGATATTCGGATAAAGGGAGATAACGAAGAAGAGATAGGTGATTATAAAGTATACTTAACGAGTGTTAAAAAGGAAAGGTCAGAGTCTGGGGGAGGACTGTTCATCAGGTATACTATTACACGCAACATAGTTTATGTTAGGCACGTAAATGAGCGAATGATATGGGTAGATTTGGCAGGTGGAAGAATTAGGATGAGAATTGTCTCAGTGAATTCATCATGTGAGGGTGCAAATGAGGATGAAGTTGACAAGTTTTTTAAGCATTGAGTGACATCGTAGTCAGGGTCAACAGCGAGGAGAGGATAGTGCTAATGGGCGATTTCAATGCGAAAGTTGGAAATAGAACTGAAGGATACGAAAGGGTGATTGGTACATGTGAGGAATATATGAAAGCTACTGCGAATGGGAAGCGTTTGCTGGATTTCTGTGCTAGTATGTGTTTAGCAGGTACGAATAAAGTCTTCAAGCATAAGACTATTCACCGCCACACAAGGGAGGCTTGGGGTACGAGCTTCATAATAGACTACGAATATATCCTAACCGACTTCGAATTCAGGAAGTCTGTTAGGAATGTAAGGGTTGTTTGGAGATTTTTCGATGATACATGCCAGTATCTGATCTGTAGTGAACTAAGCATCTCTAACCGTATAGTAGGGAAAGTGAAATAAATAAGGGTAGCAAAACTGCAGGACGAGGAAATTAGACAAAAGTACTTGGATATGATTAGTGAGAAGGTTTGAACAGTGGACAGTATGCAGGTTCAGGATATAGAAAGAGAATGGGTGGTTAACAGGGATGATGTAGTAGCAACAGCAAGGGGAAGCCTAGGAAGAGCTGAGTGTAAAGAAGGAAAAAAGCGAAAACCTTGGTGGAGTGATGAAGTGAGAGCAGCTTGTAAACGTACTGTAAAATGAAGGCTTATCATAAATGGCTCCAAACAAGGGCCGATGAAGACAGATAATTTTATGTAGATGAAAAAATCATAGCAAAACAAATAGTTGTTGAGTCCAAAAAGAAGTCGTGGGAAGATTTTTGTAATAACCTGGAAAAGCTAGGTCAAGCATCTGGGAAAACTTCTGGCCAGTAATAAAGAATCCGAGGAATTCAGGAAAAAGGAAATGAACAGTGTTTTGGGTAATTCAGGTTAACTCATAATAAATCCCAGGGAATCAGTGGACAGGTGGAGGGAATGTTTTCAAAATCTTCTAAACGTAAAAGAAAAACTTCCTGGTGGTGTCGCAAACAATCAAGGTCATGGAGAGGAGGAAAACAATTTTGGTTAAATTTATATTGAAAAAAGTGGAAAGGTCGGTAAATAAACTCCATTGTCATAAAGCAGCAGGGATAGATGAAATTTGACCTGAAATTGTGAAGTATAGTGTGAAGGCAGGGATGAAATGGCTTCATAGAGTAGTAAGATTAGCATGGAGTGTTGGTAAGGTACCTTCACATTGGACAAAAGTAGTAATTTCACTTATCTATAAGCAAAGGAACAGGATGGATTGCAACAACTACCGAAGTATCTCATTAATTAATATACCAGGCAAAGTATTTACTGGCATGTTGGAAGTGAGGGTGCGATCAGTGGTTGAGATGAAGTTGGATGAAAACCAGTGTGGTTTCAGACCACAGAGGGCTGTCAGGATAATATTTTCAGTATGCACCAGGCAATCGAAAAATGTTACGAGAGGAATAGAAAGTAGTGTTTATGTTTCGTAGATGTAGAGGTACCGAGGGAAAAGATGTCCGCCATACTGGGGAACTATGAAATTAAAGGTCGATTATTGAAATCAAACAAAAACAATTAAGTTGACAATTGGGCTGCAGTGAAAATTGAAGGTAGGGTGATTTCCTTGTTCAGGGTACTTACAGGGATAGTGAATGTTGTAATCTTTCACCTTTGCTGTTCGTAATTTGCATGGATCATCTGCTTAAAGGTATAAAGTGACAGGGAGTGATTCAGTTAGGTGGAAATGTAGTATGTAGTCTGGCCTATGCTGACGACTTGGTCTTTATGACATTGCACTAAAAGGCACAATATCTTGGAACTTGAAATTATGTGTAATGAGTATGGTATGAAAACTAGCCTGTCGAAGACTAAATTGATGTCGGTAGGTAAGAAATTCAACATTGAATATAAGATTGGTGATACAAAGCTAGAGCAGGTAGATAATTCTAAGTATTCTAAGTATTAAGGTTGTGTTCTCCCAGAATTGTAATATAGTAAGCGAGATTGAATCAAGGCGTAGTAAAGATAATGTTCGCATTTGCGATGAACAGTATCGCATAAGAAGGAAGTCAGCTCCCGGACAAAACTCTCTTTTCATCGTCTGTTTTCAGACGAACTATTCTTTACGGGATCGAAGGCTGGGTGGACTCAGGATATCTCATTCATAAGTTACAAGTAACAGACATATAAGTAGCGAGAATGATTTATGGTACAAACAGGTGTGAACAATGGCAGGAAGGTACTTGGACGGAGGAGATAAAGTCTAAATTAGGAATGAACTCGATGGATGAAGCTGTACGCATAAACCGGCTTCGGTGATGGGGTCATATGAGGCGAATGGAGGAGAATAGTTTACCTAGGAGAATAATGGACTCCGTTATCGAGGGTAAGAGAAGTAGAGGGAGACCAAGGCGACGATAGTTAGACTCAGTTTCTATGGTATAGAACTAAATGAGGCCACAGCCCCAGTTGCAACTAGAGGATTTTGGCGTCATTTAATAAATTCACAGGGGCTTGCAGACTGAACGCTGAAAGGCATAATGGTCCATAATGATAATGCATGAATATATGTACATGTATATCATAAACTAAATATGTTACAGACATGGAAATAGGTAGGCCTATTTGGAATCTCCTTTAAGAATAAAGAAACATGTTTTTCTTCCTACTTGAGAGTAGGCACGTGTGTATATTTCTATTCTTAGCCCCATGAGGCAATACCATAAACGTGGTTTACAAAGAGTTTCTGTGGTAAATGAAACAATTTTTCGATTAGCTTTTACACTTTAACGATTTTCCGAAATGTCTTAGTACAGCACCGAGGAACGATTACTTTTATCAAATTACGAAATCCACGCGAGCGTAGCCGCTTGTAACTGCTAGTTTAATATGAATTAATGAGGTTAGTTCACAAACCAAAAACAACATCATAGCTTCCAGGTTAGCTTCAAGTTTAAAACTTGGCTTTAATTGAACACTCGCATGTCGATTATAATTTAAAGAATAAATGCTGGATAAATTATATTGGCTGAAGGAACACTATCTCGTATTAAATAAGCGTTTTCCATAATATCGGTTAACTCTCTACGCCAGTAATTTGAACGTAAGTTTATCTGTCGTCATCTTGTTTGTTTGGAAACAGTCATTGGATTATATCCATGAAGATCTGTGAAAACAAATCATGTGCTTTACTCAATTTTAACAATGCTATTATTCTGTTATATCGTTAAATAATACCATAAAACCATTAAAGTAAACTTAAATACAACCAAGTCACGGAGTTTAACTACATCCGCTGAAATATCTCTCCTGAATTTGTACACATGAAAACCGCAAATACATGTTTACAATGTGGACATGAATCATTGGTATCCCGTGGACGAATGGTAGAGTACTACTACGTCCTGTGGGATTCCATGTGGTACCGAGTCCTTGTGCCAAATATGAAACTCACTCTAATCTAGGAGGAGTGAATCCTTTCTTAATAACACACTTCAACCACTAACCCCTGGCCCCACTCAATGCCACACCATCGATAATCTTTAACATCCAGCTAGATTTCACACAATATGAACCTGGCAAATAAATGTAAATCCTAAATATACAGAGATATCCTCCAAACTTCCACTAAAATAGATTAAATCCTCAAGGGGACTACGAACTGTCACTGTGTTATGAAACAGCGAAACTCTAATACTAAACTTCCCTATCTCAAATTATCGGTACTGTTACTGAAAATCTAATCTATCACTTGCCTTTGTAATAAAAACGAAGATTCAAATAACTTCCAATTGTATTACTCTGACAGTCAATAAAAATATAACACGCCCGCGGAATAGTCATCTTAACTTCCGAAGACGGTCCAAAGAAAGTAACCCCATGGCACCACAGCCCTACGAAGCGACCGCTGCTCAGCCTGATGGCCTGCATATTAAGAGGTGTCGTGTCGTCAGCACGACGAATCTTCTCGCCCATTATTCTTGGGTTTCTAGACCGGGTCTACGACTACCCAGTTCTTTCGTCGACTTTGAGATGTGGGTTTAAAGTCGCGATATTTGTGGTCTGTCAACCGGTATCGGTTTTGAGAGCCCTATCTAGATAAGTAAATTCCCCTGCTTGCTTTAATTGTGTGTGAAACTATGGGTTCTGTTCTTACGAGAGGTCATGGCTGACCAGTGTATGGGCTGGCGCTAGGTGTAGGTTTTAGAGCAGGATGACCTGTAGCCTCATATATTTGTGGCCATCGGTCTCGTAGTTACCTAGCTGGCTGACAAGCGGGTTGCCTACAATAGGCAGCCTCTTGTAGGGCTTGCTAGCCATGAGCCTCCGTCTTTCTTCTAATGTGACGATATGACATTCGTCATGAATGTCTGTACTTCTGGTGAACCAGTCAGAACCTGTAGTAAGGCGAAGTGCCCGGCTTTGGACGACTTGCACCTTAAACAAGTTGCTGTTGGCGGCAATGCCCCATATAGGACAGGCATACTCGATTGTCGGCCTAATCATTGTGACAATGAGCAGGAGCTTGTTTTCCGTGGAGAGGCTATTATTAGAGTTAGGCAAAGGAAATAATTGTTATACCCTTCTATGGGCGATGGCCGAAATTTGAGATATATGCTGGCGAAACGTCAGCTCTCGGTCTAGCGTTACCCCAGGTACATCGAGGGTGGAGATCATCGGTTGACTTCAACAGAGAAGTCTAGACCACCCTCAAAATAATCGAAGTCCGCTTGGTGAAGAGAGTAGCGTTATTCTTAGTAACGTTAATTTTGATTCTCCATTTTTCGAACCAAGGTTCGAGAATGAAGAGGCTGTCCTGAAGGTAGGTGTCTACTCTGAGGGCCTGCCATGGGACTGTTGAGATCGCCGTGTCGTCAGCATATAAGTAGATTTAGCCTTCTGAGGTTTAGGCATGTCAGAGATAAATTGTTTGAACAGGAAGGGGCTTAATAGTACGGGCGGATGATAGCGCCATTTTCACACAAATTTTGAATTTCCTCTCTGAGGATTAGCTCGTAATTGGAGCGGTCAGGTGGGGTGGGAAGCCGATATGTTCCATTTTATAGATATGTCCCACATGTCAGACCTTATAGAAGGCTCTAGAAATATCCAAGAACAATCTAATGTGTATATTTTGTCGTTTAAATTTTTGGTTATGTCTTCGGTCAGTCTGAGTAGCTGGTGAGTCGTTGAGTGCTTTATCCGAAAGCCAAACAGTTCGTTTAGCTCCAGATTGAGGTTGTCTATATTCGTTTGGAGACGGTATAGGAGAATCATTTGGAATATTTTCGAAATGATCGATAGGAGAGAAATGGGCCTGTAGTTATGTGGGAACGCCCGGTCAGATTCAGGTTTGGGGAGCATAATTACTTTCGCTGTTTTACAGAAGGCTGGAAAATGAGCGAAGGGATATGTAGCAATAAATAATTTAGTAAAAGGTGCTTTAGGAATACCGCTTAAATCACGTCCAGGCCGGGTTTTTTCTGTTCTTGAGCCGTTTAATATGGGACATGCCCTCAGCTGTAGAGACGAATTTGAATTTCAGAGGCGGGTGCGTGCCGTCTATTTCCAGTAGATCTTCCTCCATCTCGTCTATGAGATCCTCATTCGCAGGTTCAGCATTAGGAGAACACGTAGTTTCTAACGTGTCCGCCAAAGCTTCTGCGTTTTCCTCCTCAATGTAGGCTAACCCTCTCTGTCCGTGTAACGCGGGTATGCCTGTCCTTTCACCCGTAAATTTACGTGCCATGCTATAGATGGTGCTGTCCGCTGAGCTTAACTCGGATAGCTTAGACTGGAATGCAACTCTACGGTGATGTTCTAGTAGTACTCGTTGGTTGCGCTTGTGTCTGTTTCAGAGCGTCTTCATTCAAAGGTCCTTGCTGTTCATCCACAAGGCGCAAACCAGGTCCTTCAACTTAATAACTTGGAAAAATTTCGTCTGGCAGCGTGGTAGCCTTAGACTTCTTGGTAGAAGGTCCCATGGCGGAAATTTCAGCTGCATTACTTATGGCCGTCATTATTGCTTCTGTTTGGAGATCGATATCCTCGGTCGTGCGAATACTAAGATTGCCAGTGATGGCTTCGCTCAGTGTACTGCGATAGCGTTCCCAATCTACAGTGCGCTTGTGTAGCGGGATAGAATCAAGTTCATACTTAGGGGTGGCGTCAAGTGTGAGGAGGTAGGATTTGTGGTCGGAATCTAGGAAGTCTTGAGTGGTGAGACATCGGAATATGTGAATGTTGCGTGAAATGACGATATCATGGAGGTCAGACAGGATGTTAGTGTTGTAGGAGTAGTAAGTGAGTTTATCGGTGGAGTGAACTAGTAAGTTTTTATTGTCGCAGTACGTGGCGAGAATACGGCCTCCTTGCGTGGTAAGACGGCTCTTCCATTTGGTGTTTTTACAATTTAAAACCCCCGCGAGGAATACTCTTGGTTTGATTCGCAATATGGAGTCATTCTCGCCCGTGTTAAGCTCAGCGTGAGGGGGTAAATTGCACGAAATAACACCTAAATGTCCTCGACTGGTCTCTACCTCCACTATAGTGGCCTCTAGGTCCGTAAGGCCTCCTTGGGTTTGTAAGCGACTGTGTTTTAATGTAGTTTTAATGAAAATGCACGTACATCCGACGGATCGATCTCCGGACCGGTCGTTTCTGTACAGAATGTAGTTCTGTAAGTGTACATTTATGGTATGTTTGAGTTGAGTTTCCCCAACAAAAATCAGGTCTGCGTGGAGTGTGCAGCCTCGCTCACCAGGCTCAGCTGTCTAACTGTCTTGGGAAGGATAGAGTCGGCGTTTCAGAAGAGGATTTTTAAGTGTTGAGGTCGTGCGTAGTGTTTAGTTCCCATCACTGGTCCATTCGAGGACTACACTTGCTAAGATTTCTATCATCTGCACCTTGGAGGAGGATGTACGGGGACGACGGGGAAGGGACAGAACTTTACTAAGGTTGGTGTCCTGCTGGAACTTAATAAGTTTGAACAGATCTGCAGTAAGGAAGTGGGTGATGGTTTGGGGGTGGGCGTGGGCGCGGGCCTGGAGGGGCGGCAGGGTTGGGGAGGGCGGAAGTTGGCTGTGGAGAAGAGAGGTGGTTGGGGGCGGAGAAGGTGCTGGGGGAAGAGGTCCCAGGGTTCGATCCCAAGGGTTGGCCTAAAGTTGTTCCCTTCTTCCTGAGGGCCGGGTCCTTAATGGGGGTCAGAGCGGTGTTGCCTTTCTTAGAGAAGGGGAGACGTTAGTTCCTCTGTATTAAGATTCGGAGTTAGACTTCGCATCCTCTGTAGTTGGCTGTGTGCTTTTTATTACAGTGAGCGCACGTAAGGACGAACTCATTTTGCCCACGTCTTTGGCAGGTGACAGCTAAGTGCTGCTCAGAGCAGATCACGCACATCTGATTGCAGTGGCAACCAGTAGAGCCGTGACCGAAATCCTGGCAACGGTAACATTGAATTGGGCCTTGAGGACCGCGATATTGTTCTAGCGTGACCATGGTGTTTGCCAGGCATTTACTTTCGTAAATGGAGCTCCCCTGGGCATTGGTCCCGTAGTAGGTGACCAGGAGGAGCGGCATTTTCTGTCCAGACCTCGGAGAGCTCATCTGGGCAATGGAGGCTACATCATAGCCGTGGTAAATGAGTTCGCCTTTAATGGCATTCATATGTGTTGTGTATGGTGCAGTTCTCAAATAACCGCTTTGCGGTAGTGCTTGTCTCTAAGGGGCGGGTGTGGTACTGCCACTTAAGGTCATCAACGACGTGGATTACGGTATGTCTGTCCTCTTTGGTACGGGTATCCACCCTCACACCTTTGTAGATTGCTTTCAAGCTGTAGTCCAGCTGGTGCTGGACGAGCAGGGCTTGGAGCTGATTTTATGTCGGCAAACTCTTTGACGTAAACTGGCGGGTTGTTGATTCTCGCCATTCAGGTCTGAGTTTCATGGGCGTCCTGCGGAGCCGTCTGCTGGTTTGAGGCCTGTGAGGAGGTGGCCGGTTGATGATTAGGCGCTCGGGACTTGGAGGCTGAAGGTATGGGTGTGGTGTTAAGAGCGTTCAGAGGGGCGGAACATTTCGGTGTGGTTAGAAGGGCGGGGGTGGGGGTGTACTTGGGACGGAAGGGAGGAGTTGGTTTGTGGCCCGTGATCCTGTATCTGACGTTAGTGAAACAGTCAGGATCCGTAGTGGTGGTGGCACCGGCGTCCTGGGGGCTGGTGGCTGTAAGTGAGCTCCTTGGGCTGGGGCTGGCTAGCGACTCTGTAGATTCCGAGGAAAACAGAGAGGTCACTGGAGATGCTGAGACATCGGCGCTTCTGAGGGTGGTTTTGACCAGTGATGGGGTCGCCGGCGAAGACGGTACATTTTTCATAAATGTGAACATCTGCTGCTGTAAGTGAAAAGGTTGACTACGTGCATTATACGTGAGCAAACAATCTCCTCTCAATCAGCTTCAACTGCATTACAATCTCTTTCCAAATATCATACAGTCCCTAACAATTTCTCCGTCACTATTATTGCCACCACGAAGGAGCTTAAATATAATGAGGTCTGTGGAGTAACATACGCGCTTACTGGCATTACTTGGACGTATTAAATGAACAAACAATCCCTCTGGACATACTGTCCTAACTTGAAATCCACCCCATGGAATTTTTAATTTAAAAATACACTGTCCTGTCGGTTTTTCCTCGGGACTCTTTACACAAAAATCCAGGCATTATCTACTACGTCACTTCATGAATATAACTAATTGAGTCGCAGGCTTTAACAACTACATGGACCAAACTACCACCCACAAAATACAACATCGGACATTCAAAATATTTCTCTACACGAAAGGATCCTTCACTTGGAAATACAATATTGCAGGCACATATGACACAAGCTTCAACGTCGACCCCATACTTCATAGACTGAACTCAGATACTACCACCTTCGGAAAAAGGTATCAAAGGATGACCTTTTTCTTTCACAAACTAAAAATTAACCCACGGTTATTAACTATTACGCGCTGCATTACTTATCATTCTTCTTATTATTAACATTTACAAATTACTTTTGGCCAAATTTAAAATTCGCGTATACGACTGAACATGGGACTGTGAACATGCGATCTCGTAAAATAACGTACTTAAACACCTCTCCTCGTTATGATACGCCGAAAATACTTTAAATTTCACTGTTCTACTGTAAACATGTTTCCGACTACATCTGAACGAATCCCCTGAGAAATATAATAAATTTAACGTCTCCACCCAGAGGAAATATATGACAAAAATTCTACCTGAATACAGAGACATTTCTAACAAACTCAAACATCGCAACTTTTCCCAAGACTCTTCTCTACTCACAAATAAAGCAGTTCAAACTCTGGTAAATATTCGCTGATTGAAACAGTCAAAATCATCCCTACATATAACAAAATGCTAGCATGGCAAAATACACAGGAGTACATATTAACGGTGGTTAAATAAACAGATATTTTTAACTCGTGCCAACCTCCATTTCAGATCACCAGCATTCTCTGGTTTTTTGGTGAATTTAATGATTTCCTTTACATATATTTTCTACATAATATTCTTCATTTTGATTATTTTTATTTTTTGACTTAACCTAAGCACCTAAAGCACACAAAAAGGTATATCCTCACAGTCTTCTCGACACGCAAGTAATCGAACTTGGATCAACCGAGTGTCGAATTATCGCCCACGCTCGAGGCGTACAATTATTGTGTCCTCTTAATGATTTGGCTCTGCCTATATAGCATTGAATGCAGACAGAATACAGACGTCGTCGTAAAAATAACTCTTGCTTACTGCGACTAACAGACAACACATATTTAAACTCGTAATATTTGTAGAACTTTCCTTCTCAGCGGACAAGTATGCACTCTCACAGTCTAACTTTTAATATGCCTATATTGAAGATCGCTGCCGAAGAAGGGCTAAATGTTTTCCTTCAAACTCTGTTTCATGATAGTAAGGTTTTACAGACAATTTTTGATATATGTTCTTAATTTGAAACAACTCGCTTCAAATTCTAAGTCCGAAAACCGACATAATTTGTGACAGAAAATCTTGACTCTTATGGAGCTTTTTTTTGGCGAACGTGTTCACGACTCAAAAATTTCCCGTGAAATGATCCCGAGGAATATGACCACGCCAAGTATATTGACGAATGCTTCCTGGCAAAAACCTGTGGTTCAATAATTCACAAAACATTTCATGGTCTTTGAGGCCCATTGTCATATGCTGGTACTCAAAGTATGCGGAAAAATCCACCATCACAGATTCAGTCTCCAAACCTCCAAATCGACATGTTTAAAAATTCGCTTGTCACGTCTTTAGAGCAGGATCCTCCCATGAGATCAGGGCAAAACGCTTGGTGGTTTCGAGGTCGAATCCAGCTTGAAGAAGACGATTGAATGTAGAAGTTTCCGGAGCTCAAAACTGGCATTCCTCCTTGATTATTACCCAGCCTTATAAAATAGAACATTTCCCGTCTCTGTGAGCTCTAATTGATGGGTTCATTATCTATGTACTTTAGACCTATTTGCGCTAACTACGTTGTTTTGATTCCCATCGACTAGGGCTAGTATTGAGGTTGCGGAATATTTATTTCATTTTATAATTTTACTCGTAACTTTTATGGATTTTATTGCTCACAGGGAATGGTCTTCTATTCTGATACCGGTACATTATCAAAAACATATTCTACCAGTCGTTTCTTTGTTGCTTAAACCATTTCGAAATGTTTGCGATCTACTAATATTTCAGAGGTCCTTTGAACTCACACCTGCTGAGGATTATTGTTTAACGTCTGCTCTAATATTGTTGACGGAATTAACACGTTGTTGTTGAAGAGCGTTTTTTAAAATTATTTCAAATTCACAATAATCGTAAACCACCAGTTAAGTAGCGTTTCTTAATGACCACCCTAGTTACTCACATTCTTCTTAATTGACAATAAACTTAACACACTATTTACGTATTGTTGCTTAAAGGACAGTCTAGTTGCTAACAGTCTTAACACAGCATTTGAGGAGTGATTTTTAACGTATACTCCAATTGCTAAAAGCCGAAACAAACTTATTGAGGAGTTTTCTATAACGTCCTCTCTAACTGACGATCATATTAACAGACAAATTGAGGAGCGTTGCTCTTTTTATACAAGGTGTTTTTCGTCGCACCGACACAGATAGGTCTTATGGCGACGAGAGGAGAGAAAAGGACTAGGAGTGGGACTGAATCAGCCGTGGCCTTCATTATGGTACAGCCCCAACATTTACTTGGTGTGAAAATGGGAAACCACGGAAAACCATCTTCAGGGCTGCCGACAGTGGGGTTCGAATTCACTATCTTCCGAATACTTGATACTGGCCGCACTTAAGCGTCTGCAGCTATCGAGCTCGGTGGAGCTTTGCTCAACGGCCATTAATACATGTCGATTAACAGCCATGTGAACTGCTGGGCGTTTAAAATAAACTGTTTAGTAGAGTTGCTTCATGACAATTAGACTTGCTTATGGTCTTAATACACACGTTGACACACGTTGAAGAGTGTTGATACAGGGCGAGTTGACCGTGGGGTTAGGGACGCGCAGCTGTGGCTTGCATCCGGGAGATAGTAGGTTTGAACCCTACTGTCGGCAGCCGTGAAGATGGTATTTCCGTGGTTTCCCAGTTTTCACCAGGCAAATGCTTGGGATGTATCTTTATTAAGGCCACGGCCGCTTCCTTCCCACTCCTAGTCCTTTCCTATACCAACGACGCAATGGGACTCATCTGTGTCGGTGCGACGTAAAGCAACCAGTAAACAAAAGGGAGCGTTTCTTAACGGCCATTATAACCCTTAACGGTCTTAACGCACCTGTTGGAGAGCGGAGACAAACGGCCTTTCTAATTGCCAAGTCTTAACACACTATTTGCGGAGTGTTATTTAATGACCTCTTTGTTGCTATCAGTCAACACACACATGAAAAGAAGTTGTACTTCACGCCGTTCTAAAATGGCTAACAGTTTAAGCACCGCTGCTGAGGAGTGTTACTTAATGACCCTTTCAATTGCTAACAGTCTTAACACGAGTGAGGGTGTTCGAATTTCATACTTTTATTTCTGTAGTAGAAACAGCCTTGATTGTAGCCATGCTCCAAACCCGATCTTGTTTCTTCAGTCATCAGTCCATACACCGGTTTAATTCAGCTCTCCATTCCACACTATCCTGTGGTAACCCACTCATTTCTACAAAACTACTACATCCTACATCTTCCCTAATTTGCTTGTCACATACGTAAATTGAAGGGGTCGGGGCAAAAGAGTGACAAGCAACATTTTCTTAATTTTAAGGGAGAGCAGTTAGAAAGTTTGTTCAAATCGATAAATCGTACCATTCACTGGAATGATGTATTAATTGCTTTGAAAGGTTCAGTAAATTTCATTGTATTTGATTTGCAGGCATCATTTCTTTGGGCTGCTATTTGTAGGGTCAAAAGTCAGTCATTTTAATACCACGTCACAGAATACTGTGGCTTGGCACTTTATTGCCCCAATGGTAGTGACACTTATCTTAGGAATATTATTTTTATAATGAAACAATGCCTGATATTTCAACTATTTTAATCAGAAATGAAAACTAACACCAATCCTCAATTAAAATAACATTTCCACCAATAATATTTAAATTGGTAGCACTGGCAACTGAAAAGAAATTTAAATAAATCAACATAAATCCGTCACGGAAAAAGGTCTGTTAGTATCTCTTAACTATGTTGTTCTTTTCGAAATATGAAATTTAGGAACTTATAACTGCACATGCATAACAGTAAAACTAACATATCAGCTGCTCCTTTCCTACACTTCTTCAACTTCATTAGTGTCTTCAGAATCAGGAATCAAGCTGAGATAAAACTGGTGATGGACAGATGGGAACGTAGTCCAGGAGTTCCAACACATCTTGCAGTTTGTTTTTCTTTATTTTTAGCACACTAGTGTACTTTCGTTTCAAGCTCAACGTTGTGGTGTTGCCTCTTTCTTGCACGCTACAGTCTTCAAAATCCATGTTCACTCTTGTTTTTAGTTTGATAAACCATGTATTACTTGCTTCAAATTTGATCAAATTAAGTCTGTGAATTTAAATTGCATGCCACTTACACATGTTTTTTACTGGTGTTAAGGAGTCCAACTTTTAGTGCTGTCAGGTCATAAAAGTCGTCTTGTTTCATGTCTGTTACACTGAACTACTTATTTCTCCCACATTCTTGAATGATACGTTTCTAGTCGGCAGTGTCGTACACATGCGGTTGATTTCGTTGGTACACCTCAATTTTGGCAAAGTCTCTATCTGATGGCAAGAATTTGTGGCCAGATGTTAAAAACCAGTGTTTGTTCTCATTAAATCGTTTAGTATGAATTAAATAAGGCCAGAGTGCCATTATATTCCAGTTTTTATTCTGGCCCCCACAGTTATCAGAAAAAAATCACTAGCTTTTTAGCATCGACGGCGTTTGTTTTCAGATACTTCAAAACTGCACTACCTATTTCGTCACTGCCTCTTCCTGGAATACTCTCATGCCACAAAAACATGCACCCTAAGTCATTACCACAGTCATGAATGCCTACATTATATGTCCACAATTTCCGTAGCTTGGCTCTCCTTCAGGTGTCCTGTATCTCCGTCTTACAGGAATAGCTTCAATACATCCATTTAAATAAGCGTTTTGCTAATTAAAATCAGCATGATCCCAAAACCCATTAAATATTGACAATATGTGTCGTTCTTCAAGTTCAAAACATCTCAGGGGACAGCGACACAGCTCTCCAACTTTTGTTCCTGGAACAACTTTTCCGGTCTTACGCGCTACATGTTGTATTCCTTCGTTTCGCCTTTTCTTATTCATCTGTATCTTATTAATACGTCTATTTCTCTTCCTAGAATTCGGGCCTTTCTCCGGCGAATGTAACGGTGTCCTTGAATGATCCAGGATATCCTAAACAGTGCAAAACACCAAGTCTTAGCACGAGAAATACCCATGTTGTATCCTCTGTTATGTAACTAATAACGATTACCTTAACAAGAGTGCTGGAAAATTATGCACTAGTTTTTCTGTTAACTTGTATAAACCTCTGGCCGCAAGTGACAATGTAGCCTTTCTTGAGAAAAATGATGACAGACAGCAACAGATTTAATATTGGAAGAATATAGTGCCAAGCCATACAATGCATATTTGCGAATGTTGGTCAACAAGGGCCCTAAACTAACCAGAGTAAACTTTGAACTGAAAAAGCCACTTACTATAGATCCAAGAGTTTGTCATAACGGTTCCTGAAACATAACCTAATGACTTAATAAGTTACATAACCACAGCAACAACGGCGGAAACTTTAGTTATGGTCAAAATAATGCCAAGCAACACTTACCTCACTTCCACTTTGAGAGGAAATTTCACATGCTATGTGAGGCCGATAGTCAGGGTCTACATCAGGATCACTGAGATATTCTTCAGAATCACTCTAAAACACAAGCTTCCTAATACAATCCATGATAATCTGGGTCTCCTGGTTGCTTGACACTGTTTTGCTCCGATTGTTTCTAAGAACTGTTGGGGGCAAAAAGCTGAAAGTCACATGCAGTGCCACTTGAATGTATATCTATGCATGTTTCCAGTGTTTACTGATAGCTTATCATAATCCCCAACAAATGGCACCGACAGCTCAGTTTTGTCAAAAATGTTGCTTGGCACTCTTTTGCCCCGACCCCTTCAATTGGTATACCCCTACCGTTCTCACCGCCTACTCTTCCCTCACAAACCAACTGCAACAAGTCCTGGGTATCTTAAGATGTTTCCTATCATTCTATCTGCTCTACTCATCATATTTTGCCAACTCTATCTCTTCTCACTGATTAGATTCAGTATATCTTCATATCCTGATTCGATAGCTATCTCACCTTCAGCATTCTTCTGTAACCTCACATATGAAAAGCTTCCATTTTCTTTCTCTCTGATATAGTTATCGTCCATGTTTCACTTCCACACAATGCCACACTCCACACGAAAGTCTTCAATAGCACATTTCTAATAATTCCCACATCGATGTTAGAGGTGAGCAAAATTATTTTTTGTTAGGAAGGGCCTTCTATCTTATGCTAGTCTGCATTTTATGTCCTGCTTACTTCTACCATCCTTAGTTATTTTGTTATCCAAGTAACAATTTTAATCCATTTCCTTTGAGACTTCATTTCCTAATCTAATATTTCCTGCATCACCTGACTTTGTTCGGCTGCACACCATTAGTTTTGTTTTGGACTTACTTATTTTCATCCTGTATTCCTTACCCAAGACCGCATCTACATCACTCAGCAATTTCTCCAGATATTTTGCAAAGACAGATAAAATAACATTATCATCGACAAATTTCAGGGTTTTGATTTTATCTGCTTGGATTTTGATCCCTTTCCAAATAATTACCCTTTGATTTCCTTCAACGTTTGTTCTATGTAGACTTTGAAAAGGAGAGAAGACAAACTGCAGCTCTTCCTCGCTATTTTCTGGATTGTTGCTTCCTTTTTGAAGCCCTCGATTTTATCACTGCACACAGATATTTTACAGATTGTAGATAATTCCCCTTCCTCGTTATCTAATCCCGATCAACTTCAGAATCTAAAATAGGTTGGTCCAATCAACATTATTGAATGCCTATTTTTAGATCTATGAATGTCATGAACAGGAGCTTGTCTCTTTTTACTCGGACCTGTAAGATGAGGGGTAAAGGCAGGATTGCTTCACGTATTCCTACGTTTCTTCTGAAGCCAAACTGATCTCCCAACGCTATCGACTGTCCGAAATCCACCATCAAATTATATCCCTTTTATGAATCATCCCCCCTTTTCTGCAAAGATTACATAGAGTTAAAGGTGTTTTTTGGCTTTAATATTTTAGAATGTACATCAAGGATGTGGCTATTTGAAACGGAAAATTTATTTTAATCGCTTATTTTGTTTCTTTAAGTTTGGACATACCTGTGTACCACCGTCATTATGAATCATTGGAAGGATAAAATACACTAAATAAGTGCATACGTTAAACAAAATCTATAAAAATATAAAGCTGAATATTCCTACATAAATGTGCCGTATGGTATCAGGGAACACAGATCAGATACCTGGTTTTCGTTTCTAGTCTTAGAGTTCGTACTTTACTTGTACTAAAGTACCTGTCCATTCTTAAGGTGGATACCGATGAATCAATTAATAGTGAATGAGTATATCAAATGGTTGAGCATGGACAAAAATAACATTAATTACAAGTTTTGCATTCTTCTTTCAAGTCATGACAATGTTAATGGAATTCGAACAACGGGGACTTGAGTTTGTAGTCACTGTAACGTTTTGACTTGGCGACAGCAATTATGTTGGAGTGATATGAGATTGTTCACGTTAATGTTTCTGTTTACGGATAAAGGACAGCTTTGTCTTTGGACATATACAGACATATATCTTGTCGAACCAAATAAATACTGTCTGATAAGCAAGGACGGATGCTAAGCGTGGAAGGCGATGCTGACCAGAAGCAGAGAGGTACTTACAAAAATGTGCGTGGGGGAGGTGGGGAGTGAAATAGAGGGAGGGGGATACAGGACAGATTGAGAGCCAGCAATTCGATAACATACATTATATTGGATTCGGAAATGCTAAGAATTTAATCAGTAAATAATAATTCAATTTTATTACAGTAATAAGCCTCCATCTCTGTACCATAAGTGACTATTATAAAACAAAAGGAGAGGCGTTAATTTTCAAGAAAATTGCGCTAGACAGCGGGCTAGAATAATTAGAACTGGTTACATCCATATATTGTTGAATTTTAGGAAGGCGAGAAAACTCACTAACACGAAAAAGGGAAGCGAACATTGGACCACGCAAACAATTCAACAATTAGAACTAAAAATTTTAAGATCTTTCATGACTGCAGTTTAACCACGTTCACATTTAGAGGCTCAAGGGCCGCTTAATTCACAATCTCTATTCATTTACAGTTAAATATACTTAGTAATCCCAAAGACGAAAAGAGATCAAGTTAAGCATTATCACGTCTAATATTTGAATTATTAAGAAGTCATTACTATTGACCAAGTTGAAAAATTTGGACCACAAATCAGAGTAAATACAGTAGTTTCAAGAACAATTCAATGAATACCGGAACGCATTCAGCTTATCTTTTCCAACAATAAAAAATCAACGTTAAATATCTGTGAGAAGTCAGGAAGAACGTCAAAGCTCACACTTAAATCTCCAAGACAAATATCAACAACGCACTGGTGTCCCAAAATTTCACAATCGATGGTTAGATTTAGTAAAATACCACAAAATTTTAACTAGCTGTAGAAAGCGACATGACACGTCACAATGTTTAATTAATGTTGACACACGTACGTAAAACAAACGATGCTTTCCCTATGTCGTACCTTCAGTGTCCAAATTCTTGAATATGCTGCATGATGGCTAGGCCTACCTTAGCAGCTCGTGCGTAAGCAGACAGACGGTGTAGGCTCCTAGGAGAGCGAGTCCAAAGCAGTGTACACTGTTTTTCCATGAGAGAATCCCTGTTTTATTGTGATACGGGAGAGCATGAAGTAATTGTGCAAACCAACCACTGCACGCTGATAGTTTCAGAAGGAATTAGATAGCACGATGGATGTAACGGAAAATTCACCTGATGAGTATCTTTCCGTACGAAGAGACGCGGTAGGCAGGAAATGTGCTCGGTCGTAGAATAGTAAGAGCTTCTGTTCTGTGCAGTCTGGAGCGTAAACACGCCGTAGCATCACAATAGGCGAGGCGAGGCGAAGCGAAAATCCATTCCGGGCAAACCTAGTACAATAGGAGAGCAAGGTAAGCAAATGTTACATCACATATTTCGTTGATACTCAATCACTCTTGCGGAGATTTTTCAGAAATCTCGTATATCGCTTGCTGCAGTGCCTACCATATTGCACACAGTGATTTCTTCACGCACTACTCCGACTCTATTCGAGAATGGCCTCATTGTCGTTGAGATTCATGGAAGTTACACAAGCCGTTCATGGATATCGGTGCTTTTGCGTACTAACAAGATTGTTGAGCTAAAGAAGCTGTGTTTCTCGTTCTACTTTCTCCACGGAATTTACATTGAAGCCTGTTGTAATGGCCACGTTACGGATTCCATTCCATCTGCTCCTATTCTACACTCCTGAAGTAACATATCTCTGATGCAGGTACTCTCTTACTTAGCTTGGAAGTGTGTGCCCGTATGTGTATTATAGTGGGGAGTTAGACCGCCATCGTGGACTGTCTCCTGATTTCTCCTTTTGTCGATGAAAACCCTGCTGATGGCATGGAATTTCTGGTGACTGCTACCAGTTCTGTGGTTGACTGTCAAATTTTCCAACCTGCCTAATGACCGCTTTTAGGTTTTTGAACTACGTAGCATTCTTTATCTCGTGCCCTCTCGGTCTACGAGTTTGCTGTCCTGGATTTCCTGCGATGAGAATATACATTGCCTTCTCCACGCTGATGACCATACCTGGTTGGCCGCACCTGTCCTGCTGCACGCAAAGTTTCAGCGAAAATACAGAATTTAGCCATCCGCAAGGACTATTCCTGGAATATGGATTAGCAGTGTCTAGGACGTGCAAATAATTTACATTGGCTGGTATTCAAACTTTGGATAACTTAATAAGAAGAAAAGGGTGGTAACTTTGACGAAGTGGGTTCATAAAAAGGACGATGCTACCGAGCTGCAGGTAATACTGAATGCATAATTTTGATATTTAAGCCGATAAGCCTCATCACGCATTACTGCTAACATATTACGTGACCACAGATCTAGTCTCACAAAGTTTACATTATTAAATTAATTTCCAAGACAGCGATATCGTTTGGTGTATCAATGTAATGTGCAATGCGGAAGATGTTTAACTATTCCAAACACCTTCAATTGAGAGAGAGCTGTTGGTGCTCTTATTCTACACAAGTCTGGCTGTGTGTGAAATTTTTTAACGCTTACTATACAACCTCCTCCCATGCAGGTAACCTAAGCACTAACAACGTCATGGCGTTGTCTTGTTTCATGTTCTTTGATTTTACAGTCGCACGGAAATTCTGTGGTGAACAGCTATGCTCGCCTTTGGTTACCACAGCCTTCAGCATAAATTAAACCTATGTCTGCCATCTCCTCATTAGAATACCTGGAAGTCTCTTCAGCACAGGCGTTATTAATATTAAACTAGCTTAAACAGCTCCCTTAGAACTCTATTGTCTTGGAAATATGGTTGAGGGAGAGAGGAAGTGGTGGAATATTTTGATAGTTGTTTATGGATTGAAATTCGATTTTATTTATAATGATAATAGGAAACTGCTGATCGAATTACGATTTTGAAGTTCCTCAACACCTTGCAACATGCACGTGAAGCGTCTGATGTAAGTTAAATGGCATGAATTGAAAGGAGTATGGCCATATGAAGTATGATTCATATTTTGAAATATCATGAAAGCATTTTCGTGTACGGCTCCTTGGATGAATGGTCAGCGTACTAGCCTTCGGTTCGGAGGAAGTCTCGTTTGATTTCCGGGCGGGCCATGACTATTACAGTAACTTCGACTGGTAATTCCTCTGGCTCGGGGACTAGGTATATATAGTCCTAATACACTTCTTTTCATCTACACACAATACACCATGCGGCCTACCACCATAGTGAATGCATCCCATCACACACGTTGTCATCAAGAGATGAATACGGCCATTAAAGTGGGTCAAATCCACATCTACCGCCAAATCCAATAAAAATTTCATGATTTACAAAAAGAAGCGGAAGCATTTTAATGGCTGTACTTGATTACTGATGCTTTTCTTCAACTTGTCTGTTACGCCATCAGCCAAGAGACTCGCTGGATCCTCAATAAGGAGCACCAGAGATTATACGGTTATAGGAAGATCATAAAAACTTACGGATGCGCTAAAATTAGATGCGTGAGTCAAGATGGGTAGTGAAGTAGTTTGCCATTGCTATCTTTACTGGGCTAGAAAGGGATATTGCAGTGCGACTGATCGTATGAGTAACACCTTTCACAACATTCAGACGCACTAGTCTTGCTCTCATGCACCACTCATACATCCGCACTGCCACAACCGTGGATGGGACAGGGATTTCGTTGGAAGCTATATTTTGCTCTGCCCTGTGGCAGTAGAGAGATGCAACAATACGCCATCCATCAAGGAACGGCATCGGGTGGATATTAGACGTGAAGGACTTGAAATGGCCGACGATAATATGTAGGAGGAGTTACATTAGATCACAGATGAGCAAAACATTGGTAATTGAAAATAAATGGGAGAAAGGAAAGAACAAAAGAATTGCTGCATCAGCGGCGTCTCTCTCTAGAACACGCTATAGATGCCAACTTTGCTCGGGAGAGATGCCACAAGTAAAATAATAAAGAGCAAAATCAAATTTAAGCTAATTTCTTCAACATTAATATGAAATGAACATTAGAACGTACTATAAGATAATTATATATATATATATATATATATATATATATATATATATATATATATATATACAGAAACTAACTCATAATTCACTACATTAAATTAATCATATTTTAATTTCAATTTCTATGAATGGGCTTGTGAAATGGATTTTCCCGAAATATGCTTTCAGCGAACCGAAAAATGACACGTCCAGCGGTTGTAAGGCATGAGTGCAGAGGCTACGTAGGCAGATTATTATCACGTCGTTATCAGCAGCTGTATGAAGCAACTGCCGTGAAGTACAATGAGAGGCGTGACAATCTAACATTTGCAGGGTCTTTCCTGGTGACTTGTGTTTTAGAAAATTATCGGTGAACCACCTGTCGAACAAGTCTGTACTAATGTACTATGACTTTGGGTTCATGACCACTAAGCAAGCCATCAGCAAATTTCGGTATCTTGTTTACACGCTTAAATATCAAAAGTGGGGACATAAATAGGCCTGAAGCATTGCAATAAGCCAGAACAGTTACATCTTCGTCTTTCTCTCCTGACGTTAGTACATGAACAGATTTGAAACCTATTTCCGTTATCACAGAATTTGGTTGGTTGTTAGTCTGCACTCCAGACTCAACCATGTTAAAACACACTCTGGTCTATCAAATACACTTTTATTTCTGAAAATATGCTCATTTTATATAATAAATATAATGTTAACAATGACAGCAATAAAAATAAATTATGTATTTTAAGAATCTTGAGGTAATAAAATACCGGTACCCTCTGAACAGTATTGAATGTTCCCAGATCGCTTGTAGAATCAAATTGCAATGAGACATCTCTACCGAATTGCTAAGCGGCAACTCTCCCAACTATCAGACAGACGCCGCACCCTCCCCTTCTCGTACCTTAAGGCCAACAAGGCCGAAAATAAGCTTACTATCAATTAGACTTGTGCTTTTGACTTCTGCTGTAGTAAAAAATGCTGATTTAAGCATTTAAAACCAACTTAATATACAATAAATGAACCTCTACCTACATTGTATGCGGCATATGTACCGGAGCGGTACCTGTACCGGATTCGGCATTATGCTGTTTCTGATCCTGAATAAATAAATAATAAATAAATAAATAAATAAATAAATAAATAAATAAATAAATAAATAAATAAATAAATAAATAAATAAATAAATAAATAAATAAATAAATAAATAAATAAATAAATAATTAAATAAATAAATAAATAAATAAACAAATAAATAAATAAATAAATAAATAAATAACTCTCTTTTTTCTAGTCCAATAGCACACATTTTGCCAGTAGTCTTCCATGACCTGAATTTGCATGGTTCAGGGGTTGAGTGTTTGTGCCCTCTTCATCATTAGAATTCATAATATCTAGAGCCCCATCTTCAGTGACTCGCTGGTCGTTAAACTACGTCAACTCGAAAAGCCTCTACCAGGATTTTTCGGAAGCCACATGCCATTACTATTTTCAGTCTGCGTATTTTAATAATACTAGTGGGCTGTCGCAGCAATAGCTGCGATCAAAGGCTAAAATGAAGTTGATGATAAAGGAAGCGTGATAAAAGTAACAGAAAATATACTGAACTCCGGAAGACCATTTATTTGCTTTTGACTTTTTTTGTGACTATACACGTGGAATTTTTGAACCTTGTCAATTACCCTACCATCATTTTCTTGTGCATGCTTCCAACAGTCAAGTTAGTCAGATTAACGATATAGGCTGCAGTTCACTGTAAATTATGCATTTGGCTGTCCTATTCACTGACTGATTTTAGTATTTCATTGTAAACTATACTTTTTTGTTGCGAAATACCCTAATTTTGAGATCCCTCGCAGCTTTAACTCTACTAAATGCCACATATAACTGATCATGGATGAAAACGCACCGAGATAAGTAAATACCAAATTCGTCAGAATCCTGAACCTATGCTTTGTTAATAATCATTGCGAAAGCAGGACCTAACGGAAACTGCATCCTTTTACATTCGAAAGGCAGGTTACTGTCAGTAAACACCAAATCAATCCTAGGTAAATAGATTACCGAATTCCTGGAAGCATATGTAGTGACTTGTTATTTTATAATTTTTTCATACATTTCTCTATCATAAATACTCCATTTAATAAACCAAAGCGTATGTGCATATTTCTTATCAGCATTACAATTGTGCCATCTTTCAATTTTAATGCATGTGGAGGCATTTCATATGGCGTAATGGAGTGTAGTTATGGAGTTACGAAATCTGTGTCAGCATCATTATCTGACTACAGAGTATCGACACCGCTGTATTCCTTAAAACTTCCTTGAATTACGAGAAGAACGTATGCATTTCATAATTGAAGGGACATACAATTGCTCTGTAAAAGTAATCTGAAGTCTACACAACTGCCGAAAACGTGACTTGCCAATGAATCGTTACTTATGGAGTCATTGGAAACCCTCATTATATAATTCGCTATTTAACTATTAATTTCATTATTTCCTAGTTGTAGCAAACATGCAGCGAATTTCTATTTGGAAGGCTTTTCCCGCACATTTGTTTTAAATAACAATTCTTAAAGTTTTGGCCATATTTGAGTATTGATACATGCTTCAATTACCTGAGCTCTTTCTCCTTTGGATACAGAAGAAAGAACTTGGCAAGAATCATCACCAAATATGACAATTTGACCGCCCATATTTTTATACCGCGTAATCCTTTAGTAGGCGATCAATGCAGTTTACTGCTAATGCAGGAATCATCGAAAATTCAGCAGTAATAATAACGAGTGATTTTCACAAAATGTCTGCCTCTGAGCTGTTCCAATTAATACAGAAAACTAAACTTTCTCTTACTGGAACATGAAAATCAAAAGTTTTTGAATTGCCTTATCATCTGGTAACAACAAATCTGCAATTTCCGTCCACGCAGGAGCGATTAAAATCTGACTCTACTTCTAATTATTTGTAATAAACTAGAATTCACAAGTATTTTCCTGCAGCCTCCTCAAGCATCTAAAAGAAAGATATTCTGACTTGATTTAACAGAGCCATCTATGGGACTAACACAGAAAGATGTGCATAGATAACTTTCACATAGTCCTCTATCAGGTTGGCATAGAAAGATCAGCAGAGACAACTTTTATAGAGCGTATTATTATTCGAATAAATGATTATTTTACGCAAATAAAGGGCTTAATGAAATAAATAACAATTTTCTGGTAATCCTGAGATGGAGATCTTTCTTTTGATGCATAACACATAGGCGTTAGTGTTTTTGGTTTTTTCATGATATTGTATTACACGTTCAAATTTTACATATGGATAATTGGATCCATTGTGGGATGATTGAAACTGAAATTCTTATTAAATTTATTTCAATTCTCCATCGTATGCCTGAACTTTCGAAATTTCGTACATAACATTTAACCTTCTTCATTTTCCTTATATCAACATAAAGACTGTCGTTGTGTAACGAATGCTGAATTCACATCAATTCTTTGTAATTCCCTTATCTGTGCGTAACAGACGTCAACACTGAAAAATTACTTTATACCAAATCACAGTTTGCCATCTGCCTAATAACAGAGCAACATATTGCATCACCTAACAGTACCATAATATTGATATCCCTAGGCTTCTAAGCAGTTTAATTTAACAATTTAAGATAATCAGTGAGACTCTACTCCGCTTTGCAATTATTACTATAAGACAAAGTTCATTCAGTGGCAGTTCATGACACAATGAAGGTCTATTCTATTATACAAGGTTATTTGTTATTTGATTATCTATTGTCGTCATATGGTAGAGCTCAGGCTGCGAAGTTTGCTATTATAGTAAATCGCGTAATGTTAATTCTCATTTAACTGATAAAATGTTGCAAATTAAATACAAATAACCATTTGTTCATATACGAGTAATATTACTGCAATTAATCCTCTCATTCTCTAAATTTGAATTCCTTATTGATTATCTGAATTAAGCTATTAATATATGATACGTATTTGATAACCACACTTCTTGTGATTTATTGCGATCTGAAATTTAGTTCCAGGGACGTGAGGTAGCAGGTATAATTGAGTCAATATAAACGCCACTATCATGAATAGAAATATTCTGAATTAATATGTAGCTTTCACGTTAAGGCTTAAAAATTTTAGGAAGCTTCCAGAAATTTGATATGATTATATTCAAGCTAGGAATATAAAATACAAAATTACCTATACTCTTAGTATATATTTAAATGCAACTAAACCTGACAGTAGCGTAGACTTAGCATTCCCTCGCCAGAACGTTGTGTGATAATCTGAATACTATTTATTGCTGCTGACAAAACTGGTTGATGCTTACTTTGTATTTTGAACTGATTAATATGTTTACAAAAAATAAACAAGGAACGAAAACAAAAAGGTGCAGACAACAAAGCGCTTTTTGGACAGTGGAAAACTATTAAAATATGAATTGGTATAGGTCGTTCAGTACCAATTTATTTTTCATAGTGTGGATCACAATGTGTCACCTCTAGGGATGTGTTCTCTACAAGATTTTTTTTTCATTTCTTGAAGCTATGAAGTGATGTCTTCGATGAAACATAAAAGTTTGTTTTGTATGATTTGTGATAATTTTAGTTGCCTAGCTGCTGGAAAGTTCTGATTAAATTTTATCTCTTTTTATTCTACCTAGGGTATCTTCATACCACGGAAACGATACGCAGAGATTCAAAATTAGTGAACGTGTAGGATTACGTAATAATATCCACGGGTCTTCCAAACCTACGTGGATTCTGAAATAAGTAATATGACATTTAATGTGGAGAGTTCCATATGTATTAGCCAGGGTTCGAACTGTGACCACCTTGATAAAAAGCAAGTGGCAGTCCCAATCGATTGTCACCCCTCCTGTAAATATTAAATAAGATCAGTTAAACGCAGGATAAACTACAGTACATTTCATAAATCATCAGAATTCGGAATTTGCAACCAAAACCATTTTAAGACCCATACGACAGTTCTGTGGAACATCTTGCTGCACCATAGAACATTAAATATGTTGCGAACAGTGATAAATAACTTGTGTTATGGAAAGCGTTCCTTCATGACGGTCTTGTGCCCCAGGTTGGTTTACTATTGATGTTGTCACTGTTTCTTTAAAATGAAAATGATTAATTTTTAAGAAAGCGATATTGTCATAACGGATATTCTAAATGAACTTGCAATTTTAAGAACATTATTTTGAGATTAGTAAGTGATTAGTTTAATATGCCATTGATTTTCTAGTTCAACAGTATACTTCGAAAACTCTCTCACTTTGTTCCTCCACAACTGTAAATATTTCATCAGGATTTTATGGATTTCGTTAGTATTAGCACCCTCGCCAGGAATACTTGATACGAGCACTGGAAACGATCATAAAGAAAGCAATACGATTCATTTTGGGGTGATTTCCGGCAAAGGAGTAGTCTCTCGAAAATGTAGGGAACTTTGGGCTCGAAAGACTTGGGACTATGTTCCGAGCTGTCAGTGAAGAGTTGGCGTGGAATGACATTCGTAGACGAATAAGTTTGAGGGGAGATTTTAAATGTACGAAAGATCGTAATATGAAAGTGAAGTTGGAATTTATGAGGACTTATAGGAGAAAATATTAATTTATGGGACAAGGAGTAAGGGATTGGAATATTGTATCAAGGGAAATGTTCGATAAATTTCCATGTACTTTGAAAAGGTTTAGGAAAAGGATAGACAAACAATTGATTTTTGCATTCTGTCCGTATGTCAATTGTGCTATATTTGAATACGTAGAACGGCAATAACCTCCAAAATACAAAGACCGTTAACTATTTCGCCACTGAAAAATAGTATATTCCCTTGAACGTCTTTTCCCTTAAACAAAATTTCCATATGGCGTATTATTTATTTAAAGAGTTTAATACATTCATGTTAGGTGGAACGGATCTCCGAGTGGTATACGACATACGGTGTCCATTGCATGCACGAATATGAAAACTGCCAAGAGTGCAACTCTCTATAATAGGCCGTATCAATCACTACAATCAATCACTACTGATCTACATTTAGGGCAGTCGCCCAGGTGGCAGATCCCCTATCTGTTGTTTTCCTAGCCTTTTCTTAAATAATTGCAAAGAAATTGGAAATTTATTGAACATCTCCCTTGGTAAGTTATTCCAAGCCCTAACTCCCCTTCCTATAAACGAATATTTGCCCCAATTTGTCCTCTTGAGTTCCAACTTTACTTTCATATTGTGTTATTTCCTACTTTTAAAGACACCGTCCAAATGTATTCATCTACGGATGTCCTTCCACGCCATCTCTCCACTGACAGCTCAGAACATACCACTTAGTCTAGAAGCTCGTCTCCTTTCTCCGAAGTCTTCCCATCCCAAACTTTGCAATATTTTTGTAACGCTACTCTTTTGTCGGAAATGGCCCAGAACAAATCGAGCTGCTTTTCTTTGGATTTTTCCCAGGTCCTGAATCATGTAATCCTGGTAAGGGTCCCATACACTGGAACCATACTCTAGTTGGGGTCTCACCAGAGACAAATATGCTCTCTCCTTTACATCCTTAATACAACCCCTGAATACTCTCATAACCATGTGCAGAGATCTGTACCCTTTATTTACAATCATATTTATGTGATTACCCCAATGCAGATCTTTCCTTATATTAATACCTAGGTATTTAGAATGATCCCCAAAGTGAACTTTCACCCCTTCAACGCAGTAATTAAAACTGAGAGGACTTTTCCAATTTGTAAAACTCACAACCTGACTTTTATCCCCGTTTATCATCATATTGTCCATCTCACAACATTATCGAGGTTATTTTGCAGTTGCTCACAGTCTTTTAACTTATTTATTACTCTGTACAGAATAACATCATCTGTGAAAAGCCTATTCTCTGATTCCACTTCTTTTCACATATCATTGATATATATAAGAAAACATGAAGGTCCAATAACACTGCCTTGGGGAATTCCCCTCTTATTTTTTACAGTGACAGATAAAGCCTCACCTTCTGTAATTCTCTGAGTTATATTTTCTAGAAACAGAGCCACCCATTCAGTCACTCTTTTGTAAAGTCCAATTGCACTCATTTTTGCCAGTAGTCTCCCATTATCTTCCCTATCAAATGTCTTAGACAGGTCAATCGCGATACAGTCCAATTGACCTCCTAAATCAAGGATATCTGCTATATCTTGCTGGAATACTACAAGTTGGGCTTCAGTGGAATAACCTTTCCTAAACCCAAACTGCCTTCTATCAAACCAGTTATTAATTTTGCAAACATGTCTTCAATAATCAGAAAGAATGCTTTCCCATAGCTTACACACAATGCATGTCAAACTGACTGGCCTGTAATTTTGAGCTTTATGTCTATCACCCTTTCCTTTACATACAGGTGCTACTATAGCAACTCTCCATTCATTTGGTAAAGTTCCTTCATGCAAACAATAATTAATAATAATTATAAGGATTTCTACAAAAAAACATACAGGGATTTAAACAAAAAATGAACATTAGTTCCTGTTTCGCCAACCCAAAATCTAAACAAATTGAACTTAACCTACGTAAGCTACAGCACATGTTCAAACGGACACGAACGGAACTGCTGAATGAAAAAAATTAAATTAATATCACATTGTGATTACTAACAACCCGCACATGCAATTTTAAGTAATTTTTGTACATATAGATTAATGTATCACTAAGATAAGACAGATTACAGCCGACCATACACCAGCGCACGGAAAAGGCGACCTATCTTTAAAATCAAACTTCATCGTCAGAAAGAGAACTAAATAAGGGAAGATCTATATTGAGATTAATTCTAATAATAATAAAAATTATCATAATAATAACAGTACTATCAAGTTCAAGTGTGGTTCCTCCTAAAGAGAGCTTCCTAAAACGTATAGTTTCCCCCTATATTTTTCCCGTTTTCCAAAAGCATAATCTACGTTGTACTTTTATTCAAGGATAATTAGATACCCCGAAACAATGTTGTAAGGGAAGATGAAATGACAAGTACCAGATCATTGATCACGAAAGAGAATCAGATATCTTCACATAAAATGATAATAATAAATAACATACTACCATCTAAAGTAATAAAAATTCATAAATTCATCGAGATCGTGTAGAACGTGCACATTATAATAAAGTTTCCATTAAATTAATTAAGCTTAATATTACAGGGTGATTCAGAAATAGAGAGGTTAATTTCAGGTATGTGTTCCCCATATGCATGCAAGAAGATGTTTAGATGCAACATGTGTCCGGAAATGCTTGTTTTCCGACTTATCGCTTCAAAATAGAGATATTCTCCTGAACGTGTTTGTTCCCACTGGTAGTTGCCATGAGAGAAAATATTAAGAGACACTCTGACAGTTAATTCCGAGGCGAATGGTGAATTGAGTGTTGTGTTTTGCGTTCGATTTTTCGACATGTACTCAAAATCAGCAACCGGCAGAAGCACACTTCGTGTACGGTATGGTGGACGGAAATGCTGCGCTGGCTCTTCGTTTGTTCCAGAAGAGTTACCCACAGCGAAGATGTCCAGATAGGGAACACATTAGGACGTCTCCATCGCCGTCTGTACACTCATGGGAAGTTTACATCTCAGGGTTTGGATCGAGGGCGACCAAGATCTTCAACATCAGTTTAGAGGAGGAGATTCTCGATCCGGTCCACATTACTCCGTGTATCAGCACACGGAGGTAAGCGTTGCGTGTGAATGTTCCTCATACAATTGTCTGAAGGCTGTTGTGAGAGCAACAGTTGTACCTTTATCATTTGCAACGTGTACAGGCCCTGTTAACTGCGGATTAATCTGCACGAGCTATGTTCAGTCAGTGGTTCTTGCAGCAATGTTCTACATATCCGAACTCTCCTGCCTTGGTATTATTCAGAGATGAATCACAGTCCACATGATATAACATTATAAACTTTCGCAATCAGCATGTATGGGCAAGTGAAAATCCTCATGCAATTGTCCCATCTCACCACCAAGTGTCCCTCAACAGGGCCGGTATCGTTGGTTTTCGGTTAGTTGTAAACAGACTTATGGGGTAGGCGTACACAAACTCCCTAGAAAACACAATACCTCATGATTGTGAAGACATTCCACTGATCATTCGTCGACAAGCTCACTTCTTGCATGATGTCGCACCTGCACACTTCAGTCGTACGGCTCACGGGTATATGAATCTGAGGTTTCCTGATCAATGGATAGGTAGACTTGGCTCAATTGCTTGGCCTTTACGCTCGCCTGATATGAGCCCTCACCATTTCTACTTGTGGGACCATTTCAAATCATTGGTGTATTCGTCTCCGATGCCTGACATCGAATGCCTTCGGAATCGAATTGTGGCAAGATTTAAGGAAATACGCAGTAATCCTGGAATTTGGTGTCATGTTCGCAGGGACATGAGACATCGATGTGAGGTCTGTATTGAAGCAGGAGGTGGGCATTTTGGACATTTTCTGTAAAGGCGGGAAACTGCGGGAAGAAAAGAGTTCCGGTGAATATACTGTTCAGAATACCATAAGTCAGAAACCAGGCACTTCTGGTCACATAATATAATGAATACTTTCATTGTTTATATGAGGGAAATACACGCCTGGAATTGAGCCTTTTATTTTAGAAACACCCTGTAGTTACTGATACAGTAGGTTGATATTTATATTTATCCCCTTAAATAAACCTCTGAATTACATACATATGTGCTCTAAATGCTGCTGATATAAATAGGAGAGATAAATTGGTTATGGTGACTTCTTGGTTTTTTGTTGCAAGTGTTAGTTTCTTTATAATAACTTATATTGTAGGATGTCAAATCACGTAAGATCGTATTTGAAGTAACTGAAATTTGCAAATTCTAAACGTATAGCAAACAAAAATAACTTAAACAAGTTTTATGTTTCATGTTCACTGCGCCGACAATTAAAAAGTACAATTGTTCTGTTCGTTTACTTTAGAGCTCGATAGGTTGGAAACATAGCTCGAAGCAAAATGTAAGCTGAAATCTACATAATGTTGAACACCAAGTGAAGTTAGAAGTTCTAAGGATGTAATACTGCCTTGCTCCATTAGTTTTCTAACTCTATATCAAGACATTTGAAATAACCTGAGGCATGCTGGTTGATATATAGGAAGGAAAATTAACAGGCACAACTTATCTAGTTGTATTTTCGTAAAGTGTCAGCTTAAATCTATATAATAGTGAACACCAAGTGAAGTTAGAAGTTCTAAGGATGTAATAATGACTTGCTCCGTTAGTTTTCGAACTCTGTATTAAGAAATTTGAAGGAACCTGAGGGAATGTTTGCTGATATATAGGAAGGTAAGTAAACAGGCACAACTTATCCAGTTGTATTTTCATGAAGTGGCTTTCTCCGATGAAAACTCAGTTGAATTTTCCTACGATCATTTTCAGGTAGCTTACGTGTATTTAATTTGGTAATAAAGACTAGATTGTACACGAAAATATCACTGTAATATTTTGGATGTACTACGTAAACACAACAGAATCTCTCTTAATTAAAATTTGAAACTCTTCATTTCACCTCAATCGGGTAATGCAGTTACCGTAATACCTTTTCCCGATTACTTCTGAAGTAATCATAAATGTGCAATTATCGACATTTCTGTAAAAGATGTAGTTTTCATACTGTACATCCTGAAATGTGTGGCTTTCATACGTATGGTACGACCGCTTACATGTACTTTCACTTAAATATCACGCAACACATTTCCACGAATACTTTTCAGTTGTACATATTAATCCATAATTTTTTAATTGATGCTAATATCTATAGTTCGCAAAGCCCTTAAAACTACTTTCTACGTTAGAAACACTCTTAGTGTTGCGACTTATCCTGAATTTATCCTTATATCTCATTCTAGCGAATTTCTAGGAGAACGTATTAATTTTTGCCTTGGAAACAGAATTAAAATTAAATATAGTTAGACTCAGAATACTAACACCACAACTGCATAACATAGGTTAGCCAACATGTTACTTTCCAGATTGTTACACAAAACTCGTCATTGTACAGAACGGTGCATGTGGTTTGTGTTCAAATGAATCCGCGCGGAGTACCTTCCATCACTGCATCACATCAGTGAGTAACGAGAACGAACGTTGGTACTACTGAATATAAATTATATGTGTAGTATATTGACGTTACGTTTTCTTCTAACAGTGCAAATAGTGTATGTGAGTGATGTATTACTTTTCTTTTAACACTAGGTTTACCGCAGCGGTCAAAATGACCGTTTTCAGTTTTGTTTTCTCTATCACTCTCGTTATACGGTTAGTACATGCAAACCCTTCGGTGGCTTTTAACGATATTTAGTGTACTTTTCGGCACATAGCTTCAAAAACCCGTAACTCCTTTCTAGTTAGCGCTATGAGATCATATACCTACTTTTACCAGGCGGTCATTTTGACCGGTATTGCAGTAGCTACCCCATCAGACTTTTGTGGCATTCATTTAGAACGGGATATAACTCTAACAAGCAGTTACAGTGTACTTTATTACCGTAGTATAGGATAGAACTTATTGTTGTGCTGCGATGGGACAGCCGATGGCTCTTTTCAAACATGACAGGAAAATATAGTCAGTATTAGTTCAGTAATGAAAGGTGTGCAATCGTAACGAGCAGTCAATTGTCGTGTTCACTCGTTACAAACATTCAAACTAGAATTCCCGATTGTAATTCCCTCGAAGAAGCATGTTCTCGCGTAGTCTGCAAATGGATGCCGAAATTCTGAAGCATAAGCATATAATTTCCCCATCACAATCAAGCGATGAAGCTGGGACTGATTTAGACCTCGATAATTGCGAAGACCTGTGTAACTTGACAAACGGAAATAGTTCGGATAGTGATTCTAGTTACGTCGAGCCTTCAGAATTTCCACGTGAACATGAAATCACACAGCAGCCTTTGACCTCAAAGGTTAGGGAACTACCCGCCAAATGGCGATGCACGCACACTAGCAAAGCAGCTGATGACAAAGGCAAGACTATTTGAAGTTAGTCATTTTGTATTTACGTAATTCTGTGCACAGTGTAAGTAAGTTTGGTATTACATTTTTCAGGTGAAGGAAACACTAAGGAGGATAATGAAATTACTAGCAAGGAGCACGATATCAACTACAGAAGGCCGAGCATACGCTGTGGTATGTCAACATGTGGGCGTGGTCAGCATACGACGGTCGGCTAGGAAGAAGTCGCTTTGGATGGAACAGTGCGGACTCTTGTCGATCTACAAAGCCTGCCAGGCCGTCGAGGACAGTAAAATATACTGAGGGAAGTCCGAGGTCTAACAGGACATGCAAATTGCCACATTGAAGGAACTTGTGCCGCTACAGCTTGTCGTCTTTTTATTGACGAATCCAAGCAGCGCCTGAGGTTGGAGCCCGCGAAGTTCTGAACAATCCTGAACGGACACTTTCTTTGGAAGAATTGGACGCTGTCATTGGTATTTTATACGCACGTGGAACTTATGGAGCTGACACGAACCTTCTCGATCTGTGGTCACAAAAGTGAGATCCTGGAATTTTCTCCCAAACTGTGGCACGAAACTGTTTCCTGGATATCATGAGGTTTCTTCGATTCGATGACAAATCTACCAGTAGGGATCACCTGAAAATTGATAGATTGGCGCTTGTACCTGTTGTGTGGGACAAATTTATATCTAATTTTACTATTTCCTTCAGACCAAATGAAAACATTACCGTGGATGAACAGCTCTTTCCATCGAATGCTAGATGCCCATTTATGCAGTATATGGCCAATAAACCAGAAAAGTTTGGTATGAAATTTTGGTTGGCTGTGGATGTGGAAGTCAAGTATGTTTTAAACGGTTTTTCTATCTTGGAAAAGATGAAATGTGACCCACTGATCAGACCCTAAGTGAACACGTAGTATTGCGTCTTGCTGAGTTTTTCATCAATCAGGGAAGAAGTGTGCGAAGGGAACAAGATAATTGAAAGGCATGCAATCTCTAAAAACACTGGTACCGAGCTCGATAGCTGCAGTCGCTTAAGTGCGGCCAGTATCCAGTATTCGGGAGATCGTGGGTTCGAGCCCCACTGTCGGCAGCCCTGAAGATGGTTTTCCGTGGTTTCCCATTTTCACACCAGGCAAATGCTGGGGCTGTACCTTAATTAAGGCCACGGCCGCTTCCTTCCCACTCCTAGCCCCTTCCTGCCTCATCGTCGCCATAAGACCTATCTGTGTCGGCGCGACGTAAAGCAAATAACAAAAAAAAACACTGGTCTGGTGTTAATTTCACTTCAAAGGTGACCAAGCAAAATGTGTGTGTGTGTTCAGTGCGAAAAATAAGTTAAAAAGCAGAAAGTGACATTCATGCACATATGTATATAATGTAAGGTAAAGTGTGTAAGAAGAACATTCTGCCTTACTAGTGTACTTATTTGTTTATTTGTTTATTTATTTATTTATTCATAATAGTGTTCACAAGTCATGCATGCTAATTAAATTACGGTCTATGATGTTTTTATACTAAATTCGAACCTTTTTCAGACATCAATATCCTCAAGAAACGAATACCTGCCACTATCGGTCAAAATGACCGCTTCGGTAAAAGTAGGTAGAAAGAATGTTTGGTAATCCTAGTGTTAACATGACAGTTTAGCTACTGGAAGTTCTGCAAGTTATGCAAAACGCATAAAATATGTGGCTCTACTAAACGGAGTATGTCCCACTGTAACTCAGCTTTGAAGTATTCAGTCCTTTACACAACACAGCATGTCCAGCAGTGGGGGGGGGGGTTCTCCCTGCTTGTAGGAGTTATATCAATCATTAATTTTTGCTATGATGCTTGTAGTAATTAGATAGTTTGAATCAGCTGCTACACTGCAGTCTGGCGGACGGCCGGTTCCTAAGTGCGGTGTTTCACAACCATTTGAAATTATAGACACTTGCGTCTATCTACGAATAACTTTTTCTCAGTATGTTAACAGTGTGATGAATAGCGGATGATGTTATATTAATAAGCAACTCTGGGGTTATAGTTCAGAGTGAACCACCTTATTATATATATGCAGCAGAATCTAACAGGGTGTGTAAATGTCAAAAAAGTTTCAACATTTTGACCTTAAGTACTCAATTTTGGGATTCCGCACAACACCACCAACCACCGCCCATCCTAAAGTGGTAGTTGTTAAAAATATTGTCATAAATCACTACGGACAAGGTTGGAAATCTGAACCAGAACTAAAATTAGTACGATCTCATTCAAGGAAACAGAGGTAATGCTGAAATAACCTGAATATTAATATGGACTAATGAGTGATAGAGGAGTTACTTTAACCTTTTTTATTCCGAACAGTATTCCACAATTTATCTCGGTGGTGAATCAAAAGGATTACCAAAGTATATTTAAAATATCAAAAACTTTAATAATACATGAGACATACTTCTTACTTATCTTTTTAAAACTCTTTGTATCCTGTTCCGAAACTTGACCTGTCCAGAAATGTACGTACTAAAACTTAACTTGTCAGAACGTCACATCCAAACCCTAACATGTCCAACAGATTATATTTTAATCGCATAGAACACCCTCTAATTCAGAATAAATTACTTTGTATGTCAGTTTCCTGCCAGATTAATAATTCTAGTAAAACTCTCTGTCACAGGATTTCCTTAATTTTGCAATTCAAAATTCAGTGTACGTACTCATTTCTGAGAATTGCATACTCATATTTATCGTATTTTTAAATATTCCAACACAGTGAGGTCATTGTCTCTGAAGAATGTCGTACTTACGTTGTATTTATTTCGATATACCATATAAATATTAGAATTCCAGCAATGACTCATGGTTTCTTCACGTTTTATTATTCCTAACTTTGGGAGAGGAATGAATTAATGTGTTACCGTAGACATCTTAACCCTGAGTAGCACGTGGTAATTCCTTGATTAGTTGAAATTAGTGTTCCGCGACATCTCCTCCAAGGCATCTTCCCAGAAGTCATCATGAATTCCTCCCCTCTCGGTACGTTTTGGAATGGTTGAAGAAAGTATTCTGAGAACTCTTCTTTTCAGCCTTCTGCTGGAAGACTTCATGAATTCTATTAATACGTCCCTTCTACTGCCTTATGCGGATTGGTGCGAATTCCTCAGCCACTTAAGCACCATCATGGATCATGGAGTAATATAAAGGGTCTACACGAACTTTAAGTTTGATGTTCAACTTGGTCACACGGTCTCTAGAATGAATATTTGCATTGTCATAATGCAGTGAAAAATAGTCGTTTGGTTTTGATGAGTTATCAATCGAACGCTATGAAATTACTCGCTACATGAAAATTGTAGAACATTTAATCAAAGAAAAGTATTTTTAATAAGGTACAACTTATTCATTCATTTCCACTGATAAATAAATTCTCTTCAGATAAAGTATTTCACATCATTTTCAGGAATTGGAGTACTTTGTTGTGCCGTAATACGTAGGACCAACCTAGGGAAAGGAATGATGATGGTCACAAAACCTATCTTACAAAATTTCCGCAAAAAGAGACAAGCCTCTTGCACTAGCCAAAGAGATAATACTTCCCTCTCATTTTAGGTTATTCAGCTGTTGTATTTCAGTGTAATTGGTCCGAGTAGAAACTTATTAGGAACTGAAAGAACAGCACAGGAGCACATGAAATACGTATAATGCTTTACAAATGCATAGTATTGCACACGAAGAAGTTGCATTCATGTGCTTTCATCCTCAGCAGAAAGTGTGCTCCTTTGTAGCAAGTGGACCTGTAAACTGAAATCCCAGATTTCTAATATTGACTTAATTACACTACTATGAAGCTACGTTTCTTTCATTGAAGGAGAGTACATTAAACCATGTTAATAATGCCGTCTGATCACTGTTTATGACGTAATTCCAATATGGCTTACATTTAATTCTATGTTCAATATGGATTTTCAAGGAAGATAATTAGACTGTTTGCTGTTTGAATAAGAAATGGAATTGAGTGTCTGAGTGGTTACTATTCAAGCTGTCTAAATATCCACTTGCACTGCTCATTTGACGTCACATATTAATAATTTTTAAGCGTATTCATTAAGTTCTTCTTCTGTTCCAATATATAATAGCGTTTTTATCGTAATAATTGGGTTGTCGCAAAACCAGTAATGTGACATAATTCTAATGTTATCAATTCCATAACATTATGGTAGTGTAACATCTAATGGAGTCACTTATTGGCGTTCCAAGTGACAATATTATCAAATTCTGGAATATTATTTCACTGTCTTTCCGAGACAGCGGAAGAAAAATACCCTGGAGCAAACAGAGATGCGGGAATCTTTTCAAAGGATTCCGGTTTAGCATGTATCTTGAATTGCTTTACTGAGAACATGAAGCATAACTGACTGGCATGATGTTTAAACCACGATATTCATTCGAATTAAAAACAAATCGTAGACATTTCTAATGTTTCTAACTAGAGAGTGTAATTACATTTTTTTTGGTTAGAGAAACCTCACCAGGTTCCTTGACCTGTAGCTTTTCATATCATACCACATCGTCATTAAATCACATTGGAACGAAGGGAAAAAGGAATTCCTGCAAAATACACAGAACCCAATTTATCCATACACGGACATATACACATCTTCCAAATGTTGATATTCTGGTCGATATTTCTATTGTGAGGGAGCGCATATAACGTGATATTCAGTTCCAGGGGAAGAAAAATTGTTGTATACACGTTACTGTATACAATGGAGGACAAGAGATATTGGCGTACGTATATTTATGCTTTTCATCGTAGTATCTTGGAATTTAGACGTTCCCCATAAAACTTTACGAAACAATTCCCCGCGAGCATTCATATTGGTCGCTTGTCACCACTTTTGAAGTGAATGAGTATTACATGTCTTGATTTCCAGCTGCAGATTATTTTCCTGATCGTTAGGTTACTTAAAATCAGATTAAATGTGAAATATGTGTATTGAACAAATACCACGAAGTATTGAAACAATCATTATTAATGTACTTAATAGTAATTAAATGGTATCATAAAAGCGTTGCTACAATTTAAAGAATCTCTCAGTTCTCTAATTTAGTGCATTACATGGTCTAGAATGTTACAGCATTTTCTGAAACTTTGCCATTAAGCGAGAGGACAATCGATAGACTTCGCTTTATCCTGATGGTCTTGGCAGGTGTCCGAAACAATTTATCTTCATATTCCCATTGAATGTCAGACAACGTTTCGTCAAGTATATACTATAATCATATAATCCACTTGCTAGAAGGAATCTCTTTTCGGATCATCTCAGAACCAAGCAATTGTGAATGACTGGCTTTATACTTTGAATAAGACCGTGGCTTGTCTAATGAAATTCTTCCCGCGATAGTCTCTCTTATAGCTGCTTTATATGCAGATCAGCGTTGGGGTTGGACTGAATATTTTAAACCTTGATTGATCGGAAATGCAAGAAAGTGCTGCAAAAGGACATTGGAGTTGTTTAATAGCAACGATCAGGACGCAACATTTGATCCGCCCGGAACACTACGTGGAATTATATTTAATAAATAATCTGTTTTATCATACACCACATAAAATTTACTAACTTGTCGGAATCCTTGGCTGAATGGTCAGCGTTGAAGCCTTCGGTATAGTGGGTCCCGGTTTCGATTCCTGGTCGGTAATCGCGTCTTATTAAAACTTCCAGCTCGGGGACTAGCTGTTATTGTTCGTCCCATCACTCTCCTATTAATATTAAGACAGCACACTACACTAACAACAACCTAAGAAACACGCGATAGTGATTCCATCCCTTCACATGGCGTTGGCATCAGGAAGAGCATCTGACAATAAAACAGGGCCAAATCCTCATGTGCGGCACATTTCGGACGAGTGACCCAACAGGTGTGGGAAAATGGGTAGAGGATATAAAGAAAAGGACATTATTTGTATATTAACTTGAGTTTCACCATTTCAACAGCATTTTGTTCCTAAAATTCTTCTCCCAATTATTTTAGTTTCTATCTGTCAAAAGTAATCTCAACACGACTATCCCTACGATATCACATTTTTAGTAACAGTGTAAAAATTTTATTGCAGACAAGATATAAATCAAAAGGAAGAAGAAACATTTCAGCCTGAGAAAACATAGCTTAATTTGGGTTGGTATGTAACTGGACTGAGTTAATAGTATGTGTGTTAGGTTCAGCCATTTAGTTTGACGGCAAGGATGAAACTAAAGAAACTCTGTACTTTCCCCTATGCAAAAAGTATTTTTTATAATTCTGGGCAAGCCTTGAATGTAATAGAGTTCGTACCCCACTGTCGGCAGCCCTGAAGGTGGTTTTCCGCGGTTTCCCATTTTCACACCAGGCAAATGCTGGGGATGTACCTTAATTAAGGCCACGGCCACTTCCAACCCAGTCCTAGCCCTTTCCCTGTCCCATCGTCGCCATAAGACCTATCTGTGTCGGTGGGACGTAAAGCCAATAGCAAAAAAAATGTAATAGCAAGGCGAAAATCCTTCATTTCCTTCGGATCTCCTAAATTCGAAATGAAGATATCAACAAAATTATTCTTGAAATTCTCTTTTATTATTGAAAAGAATGTGCGACTACACAGAGAAATATTTCTTATCTGCAGACTGGGAGAGATTTCAGCCTTACAGCTACGGAAAATATTTCTTACCGTACAAATAACACCGGCTGTAAACCTATCAAAGCATCGTTTTCCATATATCGAGCCGAATAACTTTTGAGGGATACTGACAAAAGTGAAGCACAACTTTTCCTATGCAGTTAATAAACACCGTCGAATAAAAATTGTACTTAATATCGTTCTAATACGATGTCTGAATTCGAGTTCACTTTACACGCAAACTCTATGAACACATGTGTTAGGTCATGTGAAGACTGATGTTGTAGTCATTGATTAGAACACAAGGTAGTGAAATCCACGGTACGCTGTAGACAACTCCTTCCAAAGCTCCACCGGGGAGTGTACAGAGTTGTACAGAGTATGACTTAGCAAAGTGTGTTGACTGATTTATAGCAATTTCGTGCCAAAAACTGAACTTAACACGGAAACTTATCTTCCATTATTATGGACTGTGACTACGATCCAAATTTCGTGTTTCATGAGTACCCCATATTTATTTAGAAATGTAAATGAAAGTTAAATTAAAGTTAAATTACAGAGAATTACAGTCAAATGTTTCAGAGCGAAGATTGCGATAACACCAAGCATCACTCCCCATTCACGGTGTACGGTGAACCTGTTACTCTGAGCCACTATCGTATCTTCTATGATACGTTAACTATCCGTAGACGTTTTGGCAAATGAGTGAAAATTATATGGAAAAGCTCGGATCGCTTACACTAGGTAATATACGGAGGCTGGAAGGGAATAATCTACCAAGTTCCACCACTTGAGATCGTTGTCTTGATAAATTTATATCCTTGCAAACTACTATTCATCTGAGAACGTTATTGTGTTATTGTGTTTCAATTGCAATGACTCCATAATAATAAATCTGTGGAACTTCACTGCCGATATAACATTCAGCACTTTGGTAATAGCATAAATTGTATTCCGAACGAAGGAAGCCTTGTTGATGTTTTAATAATATTTTGTATATTACACGGAGACACAAATTATCTGTGTTTTGTAATTTCCATATTTGCCTGGAAGAATGCATTTATGGATTCAAGATACCTAACATAACTCTGTAACACACTATGTGCTCAAATAATTTTTCGAATAAGATTGCTCCCAGGTATGCCGTCGTTAGAGAACCCGAATGGCTCTCTAGAGCAGAGCTGCCAAACGCATACTAGTTTGCGAGCCATATAACCTCATCAAGAGTGCACAGTGGGCCACGATCCAAGAAAAGTTCACTGTGGGATATGGGTCTATGGAGTTTAAATTGATATCATATAAATAGCATTATTTTGGAACGTTACATAACTGTATGTCGTACGAAAATAGTACACTAAATGAGCAAATTTCACGATCAGGCATTCCCTATGTAGATATACAATTTCAGTTATGTACGTTAAAACTGCCCAACGTTGGGTCTTACGTGTGAGTTGAGGATAGCTCGGCTCGAATTTTGGAACAAATACGTGAAACAATTTCGCTCGTGTAACTTACAATCTTTTACTTCGAATTTTAGTCAGTCTCCTTATTTTTAGTTAAATAACATTAAGAAGAACACATCATGTTCAGTTTAGGGCACAAAAAATAAACAGATGACGTTATTAATAATAATAATAATAATGTTATTTGCTTTACGTCCCACTAACTACTTTTACGGTCTTCGGAGACGCCGAGGTGCCGGAATTTTGTCCCGCAGGAGTTCTTTTACGTGCCAGTAAATCTACTGACACGAGGCTGTCGTATTTGAGCACCTTCAAATACCACCGGACTGAGCCAGGATCGAACCTGCCAAGTTGGGGTTAGAAGGCCAGCGCCTTAACCGTCTGAGCCACTCAGCCCGGCGATGACGTTATTCATGCAGAAATCTATATCATTCAAGATTCATATACGAGATGTGTTCACTTGGCCACATAACACAGTGCAGCCATCCGGTACTAACTGTTTTACATGTACTGCAAAATGTTTCTGATGGTATGTGTTTACGTTGGTAGATGCTGATTGCTGAAAGCAAGTACAATATCGTAAAATTCCATTTTGAACATTATTTTGAAGAAATTAAGCATACGTACTTTTACATGAAGTGAAGTAAACAAGTTTTACATTAGCATGTAGAGAAAAAGTTATCTTTTACATGAAATCTGCCACCACACCCCGAATGATGAAATCTGGTGAACTGTTTTGGCTTGACACATCTCTCGTAATATTTTTATGTTCCTCTGAAAGACAGCTTCTGAACTTGGATTTGTATTGTTTTAAAAGGAAGAAAAGCTGTTCGTAATTATACGTGCTACCGAATATTGAAATTATCATAATATAATCTACCTGTGGACTGTTGTGGAGCCTCGTCATTCTGTGTTGACAGAATGTATGATGACATGGAAGAATTCAATCAATTACTTCAAACGAGAGTTGTTTTGTATTAGAAAAGTGAATTGCGAATTCCTGCTAAAGAATAGGTTTCGCATTGTGTAATTAAGGATATGTGTGACACCTCTGTTCTAGAGAATTTCTCATGACTCACCCACGAGAATGATATGTGAGAACTTCTCAGCTACATTAAAGTTGCATTTCCATATTTTTGTTGAAGTTCAAAATATCATATGTTATGAATGAGGCTAAACACATCAATTTTATTCTTTAAAAGTATTGAAGGAACTGGTAGAATTCCGGGTAAGGGGACAATTTTTCATAAGAAAATCACTCAATGCATGCCTTAATATATTCCTTGTCATGTTTCCTCGATTTGTTTACGATCTCAAAATATCCATGTTTTCTAATAACTTTACATCGAGAGACATGCTATCCAAAGGTGAGGCGAAATTTCTTCTTTTTCTTCCCCTTCCATTCCACTGCACTCTTACGAACTTTGCCTTCTCAGGGATCTTCTTTCTCTCATCCTGCGTGGACGGCATCCTCTCCCATCCTTTCCCTCCCTGAACCTTCAAATTTCCGTCTATGTCATTTAACTAGCGTAGTTAAGTTCCTTTTTTATAATGCAAAGGCTTCTGCGTTTTCACATAAGCACACATTCTCAGTGCCCATAATTTCGAGCATTCCTAGAGTGAAAAATTTCATTCTGTAATGATAACTATCAAGAGCAATGAATATATTTCTGGAATGTTCTCACGAATCATAAAATAGGTTCATTACGATTTTTGAAATTTTCTTGCAATGTCAATCATCTGATCTTGGCGTGCTAGCGAAGCAGAGAGGCTTACCATATCGGGCAGGTATTTGATGAGGGATCAGTCTAAAGTTAGTTCATCTAGAGGGGACAACAGCCATTCAGTAGTTACATAGCTCAGGCTCAGCACTGGCGTTACTTCTCCACGGCTAAAAGCAATAATAGACTACAACCGTAGTCGAGAACTTCCTGCTCACTCTGTGTGATTCTATGATGTACTGATATTCGCTTCCTCCTTGAAAAAATATTCCAGATTTGGAACACTGTATCACACGACTAGGACTGCAAGAAAATACGTGGTCATCAGGAAATTGAATTCTTACATTCTGCGAACGGGATTGTTGGGTGATAGACGTATGAATATTTTTGGTAATCTGGAGAATCCGAAAAGGGGAATGGATTTATTTATGTTGAATATAGTTGGCACAAGCTGGGTGTGGGTAAATAGATTAGGACTAAAAACTGACGAACACAAACCAAAAAACGCATAAGTTGGTGTAATAATAAAAAGGAAAACGATGTGAAGGGTAATTTACAGTGACGAGAATAATGAGACATTCTCGTCGTTACCTAGTCTATCCCTATAATTGTAGTACAGGTCTATATGCCTACAACTTGTCATATGACAAAGATGCCAAGCGTATTTTATTAAGAAATGGATGGTTTTATTTCAGTATATCAAGTAAGAAACAGCGTAATGCAGTGGTGGGCCACGGAAACGAAGGGAGTGCGGTGAGGGCATGTCGAATGGGACAATGATATGGTAAAGGATGTCATCTAGCAGAGTTTTTCACCAGCTATAAATGATTTTTTGTAACAACTGGTACACTTCGACATACCATAAAGAAAAGAGGACATCATATACACCTCTAATAACTAGGTAGAGATTGAAAAATCGGGCTTTGGACGAAACAGTCGAGAATTCTCATCACAACTTAGTGGTCATGCGAAACAACTGAAAATGTGCAAATATAAAAGAGTAACGAAAGAATATGGACGCAATGTACATTTAAAAAGTGGGAGAAAGTTTCAAAGAATGCACTGCATCCCGGCAAGTCATATATAACTTTAAAAATAAAAGTCTTGAGCCTACGGTTAGTATTCGAGGTAAAATTTGAGGTTCTGTTGATATGATCACGGTATAAACAGTCAAGTAAAACTACAATCTTGCTTTTTCGTTACCAAGGGTTAAATTCGAAATATGTACGGTACGTGATATATTTTAGGGGTAGCCTTTCTGCTCCGATTTAAAATTGCAGCTCGTTCTCGGATTATCATCGGGATGTTATGTTAGAAACGAGCTTTATTCGTACAAGCGAAGAATTACGAGGAACTGTGTGATATCAAAGGTAAGGGACAAGGTAAATAAGAACAAGATATACGGTTTTGGATGTCGTCACACTGAAGAATATCTACAATACGTTGAAGAAAACGTCGGAGTCTTCAATTTGAATAAATTCATTTCTGAACTGTAGGAATGAATAAATATGCGAAGAATATACATTCTACTTATAATCAAAAACCCCATGGCACTACAGCCCTTGAAGGGCCTTGGCCTACCAAGCGACCGCTGCTCGGCCAAAGGGCCTGCAGATTACGAGGTGTCGTGTGGTCAGCATAAAGAATCCTCTCGGCCGTTATTCTTGGCTTTCTAGACCGGGGCAGCTATCTTACCGTCAGATAGCTCTTCAATTCTATTCACGTAGGCTGAGTGGACCTCGAACCAGCCCTCATGTCGAGATAAAAATCCCTGACCTGGCCAGAAATCGAACCCGGGTCCACCGGGTAAGAGGCAGGTAAGCTACCCCTACACCACGGCGCCGGCTCTACTTGTAATCAACATAGTATATTCTATGTAAACAGACAGCCTGATCGTTGAGAGTGTGAATTACCGTTTAGCTCGTATTCCTGGTAGTGAAGTTACTTGTCAGTTGGAAACAGTGCGTTGGACTTGAAATGTTTGCTTGATATTTAATGTAATGATTTAAATAAGTAAATGCATTCACTTCGCCTTATTATTCGCAGGATGTGTTAAAGGGTTAGGTATTTATGAAATACCGGTATATAATTTCAAATTCATCGAGCGATCGTATTTCATACGGTATGAGATTTTCACGGAGATTGCTTATATAACATTCACTTACTTAAACAAAGTAAATATATCGCTTCATATACCTTCTTTGTTACGTTATATATGTACACTAAAATGTACGGTGCGAATTTACTCTACTTGTGTATCCTTTGAGATAATTTATTATTATTATTGCATACTAATGTACATAGATGAAGTTAAAGGAAAATTCGCACCTATATAGTTACCCTTTGCTATAGTCCACGATCGATCTTTCTCGTTTAGGACACATGGTTATATGGTATCTGTCACAGTGGTTATTACACAATGCACATACACATTCATTGTAAAGGAAAGAATAACAGCTGCTATAAGAGGAATATATGACATAAATAACATAACCAGTCTATCCCTCCAGACGGCTATGATCTTATTTAATGCCAAAATATCGCCAATGCTGACCTACGGATTAGAATTGATATGGGAAAACCTATCTTTTTCAGACCTAAACTCAATGGAGAAAGTAAAAGCCCGATATCTGAAAAGAGCACTTGGAGTGGCAAGAACAACACCTTCCAGGCTTGTTTACGAATTGGCAAGAGAAACCTTCTACATCGAGGACTTACGTTACAAACTATCCCTTTGAGATAATGTAAGACCAATTTATATGCGTTTATTATCTTTATATTAGACGGAAGTTTGCCGTTTAGAGATTGTAGCTTGTCCGTAAAACTCGTAGGTCAGGAAACGATTTGTCTATTTTATTTAAAGAAAAGAAGGTTACAGGTTTTCTTTGTGTCCTGCCATGTCTTCACGAGAAATAAATTTGCTAACTCTACAGAAATGCAATTTCCAAACACGGCGTACAGGTTCCTCTGGGAAATACAAACTTAGCTACAAAAGCGCAGGTATGTTCCCATATGATGCAGAAACTCTCTCACGAATTCAACGTCGTCTCTTATTAGTTAACGCCACAGTGCTATAAAGGAAGGATTCACCAAAAAAGCGTGTATTGCGTGCCGAGTTGTACTTTGTAATACCTGTAAAGCAATACAGGCATGTTCGGAGGAGTAATACAATAATTAACCCTAAAGGGCTACATTAGTGAATACGTACTAAATTGAGCGTCCATTGGAATTTCTTGCACTAAGCTAATATCAAAATTAGACGTAATGAAACAAATACACTCGCATTTGCTGAACATAAAATAATGTTATTCTCTTCAGCTACGCTGTTAAAATATAATAAAGGAATTAGCAATGGATTGTTATTCATATGTGTTAATTTTTATTGACAGCAAAAAAAACAAGCTTGTCGCTTAGCATGGTTCTTGATACCATGATCACATCGTGAAATCGAACCACAAAGGCATTATATTCCACTTGAAAATCCTACATGTGTGTGTAGAGATTCAAACGAGGTCAGTCTGTGTCAACACAAAGTGACGACCTCGCTTCGGAACCGTCCCTTTTATGAGAAAGATAAACTTACGTTGTTGTTTGTGTGAAACAACGAAGTTGATTTTCGTGCCTATAATAATAATGTGTGTTACAAATGATTTGGGCCATGAATGGATTTTAGCGTGACACATAACTCAAAAGGTAAATGCATCGGACTACCCCAATGGGTGCTGTCGATAAAGTTACAGATTGTTTACTAGGAGGTCGAAGGTGCGATTTTACACTGAACCACGAATTGAACCTTGTAATACTCACTGTGAACAAGTAAGAACATCGACTTTGAAGCTTGTGTTTGGCATTGACATTACTTTACAGTCCTTAAGACATGTTGTTCACAACTCTGCATATCGTGGGCTCATGAGAAATAGCTATCAATTCTGAGGTCATGGAGCTGAGATAAACAGAGTTTAAAGTTTGGACGTTTGAGAAATACCAGGCTTTCATCTGGAAAACTTCTGGTTATTTTTCTCATTAGCACAATCCTTAGCCCACATTTTATTATAGGAATGAATTTTATCACGCTTCTTAATCCTAGTACAGCCTAACTGAACAACACGACCACGTTCAAAAATGTTGTTGCAACTAACATTCAAAGTGCGTTATTCCTACTTTATTATAATATGTATTATGACGGTGTTTATGGGTTGTAGTAAAGATGTAAAAGAGACGGCATATAAGTATCTGGTAAGAACCCAAAGAGAGTATGGTTCCAGTGTATGGGATCTCACCAGGATTACTTCATTCAAGGACTGGAAAAAATCCAAAGAATAGCATATTGATTTTTTCTGGGTGATTTCCGACATAAGGGTACTGTTGCAAAAATGTTGCAAAGTTTGGGCTGGGAATACTTGGAAAAAAGAAGACGAGCTTCTCGACTAAGTGGTATGTTCTGAGCTCTCAGTGGAGAGATGGCGAGGAACGACATTAGTAGACGAATAAGTTTGAGTGGTTTCTTTAAAAGTAGGAAAGATCAAAATATGAAGATAAAGTTGGAATTCAAGAGGAAAAATGGGAGCAAATATTCGCATATAGGAAGGGAAGTTAGGGATTAGAATAACTTACCAAGAGAGATGTTCAATAAATTTCCAATTTATTTCAAATCGTTTAACAAAACGGCAAGGAAAACAACGGATAGGGATTCCGCCACCTGGGCGACATCCGTAAATGCAGATAGGTAGTGAATGATTGCTTGATCTGAAAAAATACTTGAACGGTGATGTCTTTCATTTTTACTGTCATCTTCAAAATCGTCACTTGCAGTGACCTCTACAGTAAGTTCTAGCAATTTGTCAGCTGTAGAGTCGGATGTTTCCAGACCATTGTATGAGCCATGTAACTCTTCGGAAAGGATTCTGTACCTGACCCACAACGTTTTTGAATTCTGTCATTCTTCTTCGCTGTGCTGATAGACAATACATGTCTAGGGTATATGCTTTCGCCAATTTTTTCGGGAACCAAGCGTGTGGTCTTCCCGTTCGTAAGACCCTGATTGACCAATAATAATGAGAGTGTTCGTACTTGTACTGTATAACTGAGGGATTTTCATTCGTGTACTCGAAAATATTGTATAGTTTCAGCTAGTTGACAACACAACTATGGTCACCTTTGGTCCTATTATACATTAACTGTTTTATCATTTGCTGAAGATAAAATAAATCGTAATACTTCAATTCGTTTATTTCTTAAGGATATATATTTTTGTTTCGAAGCCCCTTTGACCGAGCAATTAAAAATATTCCCAACCTGTCCTGCAGACTACATAAAGACAAAATTTCTTAGAATTTCTTATGGCACTGGTTATTATGACACAAGTATTGCGAAGTACTTGTGTTCCACCACTTGAAGGTGTGTTCTTTGTACTATGAACAAAATAAGAGCTGCATTGTTTTGGGTCGTGTTTTGACGACCACACATATTTGAAAATAAGGAAACGTTAGTAACGTGATTCGGGAGGGAAGACAGATAACTTAAAAAAGTGCCATTTTATGAACTCCCACGTTTGCCATTTATTTCGTTCCATTCAAAGCTAAAATTCAGCAGCTGCCTGAAGCTTATATTCAAGATTGGGATATTCTTCCTCAAAACAAGTTGGATTATTTGGTTCTCACATGCCTCCTTGTGCTCAGGGTTTGAGTTGGACGTACACAGTACTGATCTACCACACAATGAGCAGTAATGTTTTGTTCAGTATCTCAGATGACCAACTTCGTCCTGTTGTTGCGTTTATGTTTCGTTTGCATACCTGACTGCTTGTTGTTTCCGTTTGCAAATACTCTTCGTAACGTAAAGAACATCCAAACTTTATGATCACTTTAAAATGATAATTATTCGCAGGAAATGTGTTACTTTTGCATGTCACATTTCAAAATAAATGGATAAATACCTACATAAATAACATTCTTATATAGCATTCTGTAGCACTGTAGAACATTATGATAATAGAACAGTACTGAAGTATTTTAACTGCCAACTCCAGGTAAGATCTGAAAGGGTTAAGATATCTCCAAACGTTTATGGCTTGGATCCCTAAAGGGCATCCAATAATTAAAGGTAATGTGACAGTGTTACCAGCGTTGTGGTTAGGAGGAGTGAATATATTTTTCTCTCTTATCATGAAGATTAGTAACATGTTACAAGGGAAACTTTGTCGTAATATGATTAGGATATATTTAGTAAGACTTCGGCTGTTTTAGTCTAACGGGAAACCTCTATTGGCAACACGAATGTGATTGTAATTTAATGTCAAGATCATTATATTATTTTTATAATTATATCTACAACAAACTCTAAGAAATATTATTTCATTCCGTGCAAACATTTTCCGGTTTTGTATATGGAAGCGCATTGTGATTATGCCTCCTCATCGAACTCGTAGAATGTATTGTTAATGTACATTTGGAGATTTATACTTCGTAATATAAAATGTAATCCATGTAATTATTACAATTTATATAAATTTACAATTTTTATGTACCGAATATATGTAATATCATGATTACTGATGTTATGTCATTTCATTTTGCTCATCTACGGTGTATTGGCCAGGTAATTCAATTATATTGTTTGTGTGTTTTCGTGCTTACAGCCGGTAGTCAGTTTATAGTATTATTGCCGGGCTGAGTGGCTCAGGCGGATAAGGCGCTGGCCTTCTGACCCCAACTTGGCAAGTTCGATCCTGGATCAGTCCGGTGGTATTTGGAGGTGCTCAAATACGTCAGCCTCGTGTCGGTAGATTTGCTGGCACGCAAAAGAACTCCTGTGGGACTAAATTCTGGCACCTCGGTGTCTCCGAAAATCGTAAAGGAGTAGTTAGTGGGACGTAAAACAAATAACATTTTTTATTATTATAGTATTATTTTCGTGGCCAATTACTTTTTGGTCTTCTTTCATTCTTCCATGTAAAATTATACAGTAGGTTTTGTAGACTAAAGGATGTACGATAATATCACCTTATTTGTTAAGGAGGGATAGATAGATATCTACGGTGCTATTATTTTTCATTGCAAATAGCAGCTTTACGGTTTCAACTAGTTTTATGTGAATTATGTTGTTGAGTTCTTTACATTCAATGGTTGATACCTAATATTTGTCATTTATGTGTTATATTGTATTCGGGATTGTTCTGAAATATTAATTTAGTTAATGTGTTAGGATTTGAAACGATACCGTTTTTGGTCCATTGATCACTTGTCAATAAAAACTGGGATGTTGAGCAATAATACAAAAGAAGTTAAAACAAAACGAATAATTTCTTCATCCGGTGTGATATGGAACTAACCCTTCATCCTGTAATGTCATCAACAGCAAGGGGTTACCGTTACATTTTGGGATGGGGTCATGTTGGTCGAAGTACACCTCGAATTTCTATTTAGATAGATGATCTAGTATAGAGAGTCAAAATTCCTCAACTTGCAGTTACATGATTTACTGGTAGTGCGGGTGAGGCCTTGTCGCTAGTGAATGATATGGAAGTCAATCAGTTCCTTGAGACACATGGCTTGCAGCAAATGGAGTGAGAGGGATATTCTGCAGACATGGACTGTGTTGAAGGATAAAAAGCGTTTCTAATTGAAGGAAACACAATGTTAATTGCGCATTGAACGTTATGTAGCGTTGCCTCTGCAGAGCGTGTAATCCTTAACCATCTCCGAAGCGAGTAATTAGGTGTGCTCCATAGTAGGGCTAGGAAGGTCTATCTTCTGTGTCGAGGATTTGAGGCCCTTGATAACTGTGGTTATCCCATTTGGTGCTAAATCGAAATTTTCTTCCCCTCGTAATATAGCGAAGAACTCTACAACTCCCAGGCCATCTTTTCTAATCCTAGTACCAAAGCATACAACGTACCTAACATGAAACAGGTGACACTCCAGCATAAATTAAAGAGGACCAATTCAACACCCAAATGTACGCGGGGTTGATTTGTCAAAGAAGTACTCACCACCAACAATAAAACAACAACGACAACGTTTGATAATATAATGTTTGGTATGAGGCGATCTTATTTATAACAATCCTTGATATGAAACCTCAAGACATCTCTCGGAATTCTCATACTAGTATCGAGGAACGTTTCCCACAATGAACGAAAATACCAAACTATCCAGAGAATACAACATATCACCATGAAGAACATGTGTTAAGATGCGCAAGGGTGGAAATAATTGGATGCGGTAACTAATATGTCGAACTGTATAGCATGAATTAAGTTAGATCTGTGCCTCGGGAATGATGAATATGAAATTATACAGAATTTTGTACGAAGAAACATTAAGCTATTACGTTTTCGCTCCAGAATTATATTAATTACGGAGCAGTTATAAATGCTTCTCATGAAAGATTAACGCTCATAGATTTAAATGTAGTGATCTATTGCAGAGTTAGCTATGTAGAAAGGTCACTAAATTGTGAGTTATGAGAATTAAGGTGAAGTATGCCGATAACTCAAACTACGAATCTTCGCAGCGTAATGTTAATTACTAGCCTCTTAGTTAACTGAGATTCGGGTTCGGTCCTCTGCGGAAAGTTTTGTGTTCGACGTGATGCCGTGTGTAATATTATGTCACATGAGATCAATTTCGTTTCAAACGTCTACATACGCCATATATACCTTTGCAATGAAGACCCCTGGAGGAGTGGAAGTTAAAGGATCACTAATCCGTGAACTCGTCCTAAAATGATATAGGGTAGTTATTTCTTATCCCCAGGTGGGTTTGTTCGAGGAATCAACCTTGTAATCATTTTTTTCCAGTTTCAGTGATTCCGTGGGTTATGTGACTTTCTAGAAGTAGAAATCTCATTTCTAATCGTTTGTGTTTCGTAAGTGAGTAATAAATTCTCATCCAATTTACTGCACCTACACCCGATACTAACGAGGACAGTGCGCTAATAGAGCTGTGATAATTATAGAGAGAAGAATGTAGTAACTGTTCATTCGTCACTGGTCGCCACAAGCTCCTACGAGATGTATTGTTGATTAGATTCGTTAAAGTTCAGATTTCATACCCCACTATCATCCGCAAGGCATGCATCGCCCAAACAGTTTTCTGGCCTCATCACTGATCGTTAGTGGTGAATATATGATGCCAACAGGACCGACTCATTTTCCATTCAAGAAAGGATGTCTGAAGTCCTCCTAGCTCATCACTTGTTCGACAGACAGGTGATATGGAAGCAAGTCTATTAGTATTTTTGAGTCATTTCATTACCTAAGAAATATCGATGTAGATTCGCATATAATCCGCCTAACATTACACAGTGACTTAATGACATATCCACTGTGTTTTTGGACTGGAGAAACTACACGGAGATATGCTATCTGAGTTTCGAATACCGGTGCTTTCAAGGAAAAAATAATCGTAACACCTTATATTAAACTTATGAAAATTTTCCACAAACATTGCCGAAGCAAATTAAATTAACAGACATACCACTCCGGTATGTTAACGAGTTTCACTAAACGAAATCACTATTTAACCCTGAAGTAATACCCTATCAATACATAACCTTTCCCATGCACTTCGATGTTTTACTGAAATACTACCGAGACTTCAGTATCACATAACATTTCTAAGCAATATGCTTGTTTAGCTCAACATAAATCATAGCGGAAAGGTTCTGTCTCTCTCTAGTTAAGAGTAGACTATGTATAAAACACTCGACATTAGGTCCGGGTAACATGTAAATGATCTAAACACAAGGGGTGACATTGATAAGAATGACTGATGAAACTTGTCCCTGAATCAATAACTGTGAAATACCGTACTTAAACTTCGTGGGGAAACATTCGAATTATAAACTGTTTCCTTGAAATTATCTGTTTCCTCCAATGCTTGGCTTATGAAAGGAACCAAATTATCGCTGACATCAACTTTCTAATAGTCCAAAATGTGGTATAATTACAACGGTACCATCTAATTGCCGTACAATTTAAAAACTGAAGCTGTAAAATTCCTACACCAGCTTCCGAAAGGTAATTCTCCGTATTTCTAGTAGTATTTCTTCATTCTAAATTTGAATTACCCAGGTCATAATTTTATAGGTACATTCCATCTTTTATTCTTGCTTTAAATGTGTAAGTTAGTAAGAAGCTAAAAATTAACTGAACGAATGAAATAAAGGGTATGGGACGAGAAGGAGAACAAAATTCGGAATAATGACTGAAAGCTGCTATACAGCTACCAGGGTAGTAGCTGTCTCAGTTGTCTGTTCTTGGTTATTGTAGATTATGCTGTTGCGCGGAAAACGCAGGCGGTTAAATTCTATCGTCTAATCTACTTATTTGCTTGGATTTATCAAATTTACATGTAGCATTGTTTGAATTTGGATAACTTATAGTAATAACTGATTTGGACAACAGAATGTCAGTGCTAGGAGGCTGCTAATCTGGGTCAGATATTTCTGATGGTAAGAAAGAAACGTGCTACTTAAAATCGCCTTTAGTCTGACATAAATCACTAATAAGTTACCTCTATGCTTCACCTGTGTGTCTCATTGCCATAGTTTACAATGTTTACATACCATCCAGTCTCTTTATTTGGTTTAAAAATCTGCCTTTGAGCGAAATGGCCCATTCGTACAGGGAAATGAAAACCAAATAGTCAGCTATTAACGCTAAGTGTTTGGCCTATATCCAGCATGCTCTCGATCCAGGAATTGACCTTTTAATTCTTTCTATTAAAGTATGAATGCATCCCGAGTTCATGTACTTCTTACAGTTCGAGGTCTAGTTTATACATTGATCAACTTCCTGAAGGGCAATCTAACCCACATCACTCTGAGTAATTAAACCACGTCCATAACATCTCCGCTAATCATCGTCCTGTTCTTAGTTGTAATTTGAGAAACCATATTCCTCGGGATCATTCCACGGGAAATTTTTGAGGCTAATATCTATAGTCAGGCAAAGCCCTTAAAACTACTTTCTACGTTAGAAACACCCTTAGTGTTGCGACATCCTAACTTTATTCCTTTATCTCATTCTAGCGAATTTCTAGGTGAACGTATTATTTTTAGCCTTGGAAACAATATTATAATTAAATATAGTTAGACTCAGAATACTAACACCATAACTGTATAACATAGGTTATCCAACAATGTTCAGTTTAGTTACTTTGATATTAATTTCCTGACTGAAGCGATACGATCATTTTTAATTATTGGATATATATATATAATATTTTGCTTCTCTATAACATGCCAAGTAACTTGCCATGCTAGAATGAATAGTTTACTAATTGTGAACGTACGAATTGGTTGGGATGATGATGACTTTTCTACAAAGGGATTATTGTTGTCAGTTGGTGAGTTATACGCTCTTACAAACAACACATTTTTGGACAAGATTACTGAAAAGAAACATTACGATTATTTCATAGATACAAGAGAAAATTATAGCGTTTGAGACTTAATTGCCCAAATAATAATAATAATAATAATAATAATAATAATAATAATAATAATAATAATAATAATAATAATAATAATAATAGAGGACGAGTTCAAAGAGGAAGTATCAAGATGGATCATATTGATGGATTCAAGTACATTGTTACACCGCGAGCTTAAAATTATTATTTTCCATTCTTACAAATGATGAGCTACATTACTCAATGAAGCAAACATTGGCGGATTGTAGTCGATGTAAATTTCATTAAACCATGAGCAGTAACACAGTTTAAGGGTATATACTTGGTGCTAATGATAGACCGAATTACGGTTTTCTAAATTCATCAAGATTCAATTCCACACAATAATATTCATAATCTATCCTCAACTTGGTTCAATACGTGAAGGAAGTTCATCAAAGGCATCAATTATTGTAAAAAATATGTTGGAAAGTGGCTCATGGAAAACAGTCCATATCATATTATTTTAACATGATCACGTGGCTGTACGAAGTATCAACAGCTACATGTGACACAATACTAAACGGTTAAAAGTGTACGCATTACTCTTATACTTAGCCTCATATTGCATTTAACAGCAGCAACAGAAACATTATGTAGTATCAGATGTTACGTTCCCACTTGCAGTAAGCTTAATTCACTGAATTCATACCAGGAATGGATTCAATCGACATGATTTTTAAAAGTGGAACATTTAGTCATCGTAAATACGGGATATTGTTTTAGAATTTGGCAGCCCATGGACTAAAGTAGTCTTTATCCACAGGATATATGCATGTGATCTGGTACACGCCTCTCATAGGGAACTATCCTTAGGACTGAATTATGATCCTGATTAGAAATTGATTGATTGATTGTTTATTCGTTCAATAACCCATCTTTGAATATCAGGCATGATATTACTGATTTCTAGTGCGATACGAGATAAACAGTTCCTAAGTTTATATTATTGTTCCCCAAGTTATCGAACTATTAGCAACGTAAATTTTACACCCGCTTGAACTGATAAAGGTTATAAACAAATAGAAAGCCCTAATGCTGAATATTCAAGGAGAAAAGAATTATTGATACAGGTTGTTGTTAAATACGTTACTAAGTACTGAATTCGGTTACGAGCCTTGGTGAATACTAAGCAATTCGTCAATCGCAAATTGATTAAGAAGTGCAGTGCCGAAATAATGACTCATATTAATTCTAACACACCTCATGTATCTATTTATTAATATATTTTAAAAGTCTCAACATTTTCTCAACTACTTTATTTCACTTCGTGTGCTGCAGGAGGGAGGAAAATTCTCTTATTCACTATGATAAGTACATTTACTCGAAATGTCTAGGTTTTGGGTAAATGTTAGGGAGGTAGCTAACAGGCACGTATTAAAATTCATTTTAAGGCGAAAACGTTTCCAAGAGTCTGCAAACATCTTGCATTAGCATGAATGACACCAGATTATTAGGTTGCATTAATTTATAAGTGAGTTTCATAATCCGACAAGTAAATATATTTCATACACAGTTCATTTAAACTGACTGGTAAATTGTGACAGGTATTTTCTAAAATTCAACTTCTCATATTTCTAGGTAAGCCTACTATGTAGAAATACGTTACGAAAGTACTGTCACTTTTCGTAAATACACTTCGAAGTTTCGATGTCCTTACATTATTGATGGATAAGATGTAAACATGGGAAAATATTGTAAATATATTTGCAGACAATAGTTCAAAACTTCATTTTTTCTTGTCGTGAAAGAATAATAATTGATGAGGCAGGAAAAATGGTTATTTTTTATTTCAAAGGGGACTGACATATACTTGGGACGGGAACAAATTAACACCGTAGTCCTACCTGATGCTGCACTTCCACCCTCTCGACGACGAAGCACGAGTTTAGCACAACACTACTACTAGCACTTTCCTTCCACGTCCACCCACGGAGCGGCACGCACGCGGAATAACGTCGCGACGAGTCGGATAGCCACTCTGTAGTCGAAGAGCACGCGCCACCACGAGCCTGCGCGATGCTGCGCTAAGTAGACTGGAGACAAGTTACAGGATCCACGTTCACCTCTTACACAGTGCCCTTACATACAACTTCCTTTGTTGTGAACAGTCAATTGCAGAATAACTGGGGAGGAATAATATAGTTATACAACAAACCTTTGTCTACTTCGGTTAAACACCAGACGTGTGGCATAGTAACAGCTTAAGTTGTTATTCCAATTTCCAGCTCTTGTTTCGAGTCTGTTGTGAGTCAAGAATTACATGAATACCAGTAATATTGTACGTTACATTCAGAACATTACCAGTTTTCCAGAAATATTAATTGAAGTGTTCGGTGCATGAAGGGGTAATGAAAACAAAAGAACTCCATTGATTCACGGTGCTGGTGGCTTCTTGCCCAAGAAGCAACGGCTGCTCAGTCCGAAAACCTACAATCTACGGGGTGATGCATGGTGATGCAGCTCCATGAATCATCTTGGTCGTAAATCCTACCTTCCAATCAAGGGAGAGTGTCCCCATTTTAGCAAATTTTACACGACGAACCAGAACTCGTTTTAAGAATATCATAAGGCTTAATGAGATATTAAATACATATTTTTGATTTTTCTACATTCAATAGTTTAATTATTGTTTGAAATACTGTTCTCATTTAACATTCCTGATATTAACACAAACATAAAATTTAGTGAAACCTTTCTTCAATAAAATTAGTAAAAATTTAAATATAACAAGAATTCATACACCATTATTCAAATTCTTTCTAGATTTGTTTTTCTACAAAATGTCAGAAAAATACGTTTTTCCTCATCTACACGAATGGACAAGCAGTTTATCGTGTATTTGTAGCGCATATCTGGTTTCCCACTTGGTACAACTTCCCAGCAACTCATCTAAACTCCTCACCATTCACTTGTTATATCGTCCTCACGTTTCTTTTTTACAACATAGGAACTTGTCTACTTCATCTAATTCGGAGAATCCTATCCACACATTTCTGTGTAATAATTCACTTCTTCTTGACTGGAGTTCTACTCACTACATGGAATCATGCCCTAAGCACAAAAGGAAGGTAATTTCCAAATGGGTGTATTAACATCAATTTCCAGAGGATTTACTCATGTCTTGCACGATCTTTTTCAGACTATTATCAATTTACGCGGGTTATTGTGAAATTCGTAGTTACATCCCCTTTTGATTCATATCTTTCAATTCAATACGCTACACGTTCATTTAGACGGGTGCGGCAGTAACTACAAACAAATAATCCAGGAGAATCTTATATGTTTTCTTGCGTTTATATCGTATACTATCAAAGTAATATAAGCTTAGAACGCATGGATGAAGAATTCCAATATAAAAAATAACATATGGTTGTTGTTGTTGTTGTTGTTGTTGTTGTTTGGGTCACCAGCCCATAGACTGATTTGATGTAGCCCTCCATTCCACCCTACCCTGTGCTAAAAATATTATGTATACGTTACTACCACATCATACATATACTCCAATAGATTTGTCCTACTCATGCCTCGGTCTACCCCTACCATTTTTACAGCCTTTACGTCTCTCAAGAGTAATTGAACAAGTCCTGGGTGTCTGAAGACATATCGTATCATTCTGTCTATTCTTCTCGTTACATTTAGCCAGATGGTGCTCCTCTCACCAATTCCATTCAGTATCACTTCATTCGTGATTCGGTTTATCCATTTCACCTTCAGCATTCTTCTGTAAAACAACATTTTTAATGCTTATAATTTATTCCTTTCTAAGCTAGTTATAGTGCATGTTTAACTTCCGTACAATGCCACGCTTCAGAATGTCAATGCAGGAAGTGAACAAATGTCTTTTCTTAAGGAAGAAATTCCTTGTTGTGTTAGCTTGAATTGTATGTCTTACTTAATTCTGGCATCATTAGTTGTGCTACTACCCAAGTTTTAATGTACATCTACTTTACCTAAGAGTGAATTTGCTAATCCAATATTTCCTGCATCACCCGACTTCGTTCGGCTGCACTCCATCACTTTTTTTGGATTTATTTATTTTCATCCTCTACTCCTTCTCAAGGACTCTGTACGTACCATTTAGCAATTTCACCAGATCTTCTGTAGACGTTCTCAAATACCTTTTCTAGATCAACGAATGTCATGTTCGAGGGGTTATCCTTCGTAATTCGAACCTGTAAGATCAGACATAGTCAGGATAGCTTCACGTGTTCCCACATTTCTTCTGAAACCGAACTGATCTTCTCTTAACTCAGCTTCAAATTCTCTTTCCATTCTTCTGTAAATAATACATGTTAAAATTTTACAAGCGTAAGATACTAAACTAAGTGTGCGGTATTTTTCACATTTGTCAACATCAGTCTTCTTGGAAATACTAGTTATACTAACATTTTGTATAAAATCGGATGGTACTTCTCGTTATCATACATCTTACACGCTATATGAAATAACTTCACCTTCCCGGTTTCTCCTAAGGCTGTCAGTATTTCTGGGGGTATGTCATCAATTCCAATGCCTTGTCCTTTTTCATCTTTTGCGAAGTTCTATCAAATTCTGACCTCAAAATTCTCCCATTTCTTCAGCATGAACAGTCTATTCTTGTTCCAGAACCTTATCATTACTTTTCTTCCTTAATACAACTGTCATATTCCTGCCGTCTTTCTACCTTTTCTTCTTTCCCTAACAATGGTTCCATATCTGAGCTCTCAATAATCATCGGAGCCGATGGATTAGATGTTGGGCACCTTTAAACAACAAGCATCATCATAATCAACATCATCATTAATAAACATACACTTAGATTTCCTTTCTCCAAATGATACCTTGATTTTTCCTATAAGTAACATATATCTTACCTTTCCCACAGCCATACAACATTAAACATCCTTTGCACTTCCCTTTCAGCCATTCTTCCTTAGCCATCCTGCACTTTCTATCTACCCTTTAATTACCTATATACTTTTCCGCCCTCCACCTTTCTGCATTCGTCCAACAGGTTTAGTACCTCCTGAGTAATCCACTGATTCTACCCTGAGCTCCCCTACTTGATGACTGTCCGCAATTCATCTGTTGCGTTTCTTTCAGCCTTTTTATGCAGTCCTTGTGCATCCTCACTCTCTTCGCCTTCAACCGGTATAGATCCCATTTCGTTGTATTCCTTCTTTCAATTTCTTAAACTTCAGGCGGCATTTCATGACCGGCAAGTTCTGTTTAGAGTCCACGTCATCTCTTTTGAAGGTCTTGTAATCCAACATCCGGTCTCTGAATATTTGCCTAATAATAATGAAGTCTACTGTCGGATTTTTTATTATGGACACTCGAGTTTAGCCTTTAATTACAAACGAACCAATAAGCCTATTGCGATGCGAGTTACTCCAATATTTTCCTTGTTTAATCCTACATTAGCGTATATAAGACACATTGTTTTTGACGTTCATTAAATATTTTTTATTTGTGGTTATAATAAACATTGCCCGGGTTTTTGGCTTCTTCTCTAGGAAGCGCTCACTTAGGAATATATACAAGGAAAACTACTTGTCTGGTGGTAACGAAATTTTTATATATTATAACCACATGTATTTTTAGTGTAATACTAACGTTTTAATTTTTTTCTACCACCCCGAAAAAAGTTCTTATCATTTTTCTAAAGCAACTCTTTCTCAGCTCAGGATGAACGTACAACAACAAACTTGGGCTTGTTTTGAAGCACTCAGTCATGGTTATCAGAAACTACAACAACTGTAACCGTACAGTTTGGTACCGAATTTATGAAGAGTAATATTGAAAGGAGGTTTTGTATATGCCGGACCGTGCGATTAACAGCAGGCCGGGTGGTGAAAATGGGCGCAGTGTTGCCGCGTTCAGTAGTAATCATGCGCGCAACGAACACAGCTTTTCGTTTACTTTCAACCTTTAATTATTTTATTTCCTCTTATAAATTCCACTTCCCATCACCTTTTCTCATAAGGGCTTTGGACCTTCAAAGGCAGGTTTAAAAGTGGTTGACTTCCTAATTTAGAAATATCACACTGTACAATTTTTACAAGAGTTATTTGCATTATTATTTACATATAAGTTATTTACAATATTTAATTCTATCAATTTTCTTCGTCTGAAAAATCACTGTGTCCCGATGAATCGGTGCTGCTGTAATTCATGTTGATTATGACTGGCTCGAAATAAGGGACGTTTTCAGACAGTCCATTTTTTCCCCAGTAGTTGTCTTCAATTTTCTTAGCGTTTTTAATGCATTGTTTCCAGAGTTCGGCGGGTCACTGGTTTCCTGTTTAGTTTTTTGAATCGGAATCCCAAGCTTCGAACTACTTTCAAAAGCGTAGAAATTGACATATCAGGAAAATCCGGCATAATTTCTAACAGTTTCATACGGAGGCTTTTAATTGTAGGAAATATCTTATTCATATAAAAATCGTGCATATTTCTTCGTATTATGCCCAAAGTAAAATCATCGAGATGGATTTTCGGACGCCCCTGTCTCACACACTGCTTCTTTCTTGACCTGGATGACGTATTTCCATCATTCTCCTTTGAAGCGGCTCCTACTCTCTTCACTGACGACAGCGATAATCCAAGACACTCTGCCACCTTCTTGTAGACAGGGAACCTCTTGTCTCCTAGTTTTCCCCCTCACATTGAAAGAAACAAATAACACCCAAAATCATTGCAAGTTCACCCTCTGATAACGGCGGTCTCGGAGGCATCTTGAAGTGACGTGGCCAACATGCAGAACATAGGACAACTGAAAGTAGCTTGCGGATAAAACAAGGTCATGGGCATTCCATTGCACAACTGCCCGGGGCGAGTGTACTGTGTTCGTTGCGCGCATGATTACTACTGAACGCGGCAACACTGCGCCCGTTTTCACCACCCGGCCTGCTGTTAATCGCACGGTCCGGCATACACAAAACCTCCTTTCAATATTACTCTTCATAAATTCGGTACCAAACTGTACGGTTACAGTTGTTGTAGTTTATGATAACCATGACTGAGTGCTTCAAAACAAGACCAAGTTTGCTGTTGTACGTTTATCCTGGGCTGAGAAAGAGTTGCTTTAGAAAAATGATAAGAACTTTTTTCGGGATGGTTGAAAAAACATTTAACTTGAGTATTACACTACAAATACATGTGGTTATAACATATAAACATTTCATTACCATCAGACAAGTAGTTTTCCTTGTATATATTCCTAAGTGAGCGCTTCCTAGAGAAGAAGCCAAAAACCCGGGCAATATTTATTACAACCACAAATAAAAAAATACTTAATTAACGACGAAAACAATGTGTCTTATATAAGCTAATATAAGATTAAACAAGGAAAATATTGGTATAACTCGCATTGCAATAGGCCTATTGGTTCGTTTGTAATTTAAGGCTAAACTCGAGTGTCCATAATAAAAAATCCGACGGTGATGCATTCGAGTATCTCTAGTTCTTGTCCGCGTATACAGCCGTTGTTTGTTGTGTTTGAACGAATTATTAGCAAGGACTAAATTATGGTCGGTGCAGAATTCTACGAGCCGACAAACTCCTTCCTTTGTCCCAGTCTGAATTCTCCTTTTCATATTGAATCTTCTATTCCTATATTATTTCGATCTCTTCATCATCTTCTGAACTAAGACCTAAACTATTATGTTGGGAATCAGCTTGGTGTCTCTCTTAATAAAAATAATCTGTTCACTATGCTGATTATTGTTGCTTTCCCGCTGCCCTATTTTATTATTTATTATTACACCAATCCTGCATGTCCCTTGTTTGATTCTGTGTCGATAATTCTGCAGTCACCTGCTCTTTCTGCCAACTAACTTCACTCATATCAACTACACCCCACTTTAGTCTATACACTTCCCTTTCTAGATTTTGTAACTGGTCGTGTGGTTAGGGGTGCGCAGCTGTAAGCATGCTTCCAAGAGTCAGTGCGTTCGAACCCTACTGTCGGCAGCCTTGAAAACGGTTTTCTGTGGTTTTCCATGTCCACACCAGGCAAATGCTGAGATTGTACCTTAATTAAGGCCACGGCCGTTTCCTGCCCTCTCCTTGGCCTATCCTATCCCATCGTCACCAACGGTGTGACGTTAAGCTAATTGCAAAAAATAACCTAAACAACTTTTCAAACTTTTAAAATCCCATGCTCTGACTCACAGAATGTCATTATTCTTCCAGATAACTCCCCCTCTCATTAAGACCATCCCAGGAGATCCGAACAGGGGAGTATTTTCCTGCGAAATACTTTACCCTGGAGGAGGCCATCATCAGTTCATTATTCATTCATACAGAGAGAGAGCTGCATGTCCTCGGGAGTCAGTTTCGGCTGTAGTTTCAGTCAATTGTACATACTGCCACATTTGCAACCTACGAAGTGTTGCTACCCCTCTTCCGAAGAACCATTCGTTAGTTCGGTCTTTCGGCAGATACGGTTCGGCTACCTGCTTCATTGGAACGCACAAACCTCCTCACCGTGGCAAGATCACATTGCTCACAGAGGAGGAAACGTTTGATTCAATTAATGTATCTGATAAACAAGTTCCAATTTTAGCACAAGAAACTGAAATGCTTATAAGCTCATCATGAAAGCGTTTCTTATTTCAAGGAAATCGCAACAAGCCCGTCATTATAGATCCTATAATCATCTACGAAACAAAGGCTGTCGATCAAGGGAGGGATATTGAAAAATATAATTACGAATGCTGTATTCCCTTCTGCAGAGAGAAATATCATGCACGCTTCGGTGATCAGAATTTAGTTATCCATGGCCTCTTGTTTGATGCTCGAGGAATTATATATCGATTTGTTTCTTGTATTTCGACGTCACTAGGCATAAATAAAATAAGTCTGTTGTCTTTAGTGGATGGCCTTACTGCTGACAGTGTAACTACGGAATTCGATCCCGGCCCTTATTTCTAATCCAGGGATTTTAGGATTACACTTGGTCAGTCCCGGGATCCCGGGATTATCCCGGGATTGAAAGTTACAAATAAAAAAAATAAGATATTCTCACAGAAATGTGCTGTTTAATCAGCAAATCGAAATTTAGACAAAATAAACATATTTAGAGTCAGACTAACCAGATTTAAAATCACTCAGTCTCTATGTTAAAATTATTCTTTTCCAAGAATCAGTGAGATCTCTTTAAACTTACATAAAGTTAAAAATCCCTTATGTAACAAAGTATGCAAATAAACTTTGGAAATTAACAACAATATTTCTGAACATAGACTAAATAGAGGACTTTCCTGTAGCAACATAATTAGGTAGAAAGTTTCTTAGCAAAAAGTATTTAAAAATAACATTAACCAGCTACATTTCACATTTCTCGTAAATATAAAGAAAACTAATTTAATAGCAAAATTCTAGTTTGAATTGCGAAAATATGATCTGAGAAATAACAACGCGTTCAGTGTCTCATTACCAAACCTGCTTCTCAATTTGTTGCACATATATGCAGCTGCTGAGAAAGCGCGTTCAGGTTCGATGGAAGTTGGAGGAATTGTTAGTAAATACTTAGTAGCCTGCTCTGGATTATAGCTCCGAGTAGAATTTGAAGACTCGTATAGGTTCATTTCTTTCTTAACAATTCTGGAAAACTCATTTTATTTAATGCATCAGAAGACATAATTTACATGCTGTTTTCTATTTCCTGCTGAAGTTTTTATTTGAGCGTCAAATCACTTTTTTCTGTATTTGTAGGCTCGACTTGCGTACTTTGTTCTTCCTCTTCGTATTTTTTACCATTTAATCTCTCAGTTAAAGAAACAATGCGTTTTTTTATCAGGACTTTGCTCAGACTTGAAAATGTACGTTTTATTTCATCATCGAACGCCAACGCCACATTGTCACTATGGAGATTTTGTAGGTAGCATAATACGCCATTCAACTCATTTCTTCGGCGATCTTTCATGCGCTTTTGTAAATGTATCTTGAATTTGGAAGCCAACTCGGAGCTATTGTCATTTAACTGCTTAAAAAGAAACTTAAGGGCAGCACCAGTTGTGCATAAATACGCATCATTGCGACAGAGTGCTTCTGCAGTTAATTTGTCTGGGGTCAAGACTTTAATTATTTCATCGATGAGCTCGAAATCGGACTCTTCCAACTCCACTGGATTATTCAAAGCTATAAGCGCCTTTTTGACGCTAAATTTCAAGAAGGCATTCACTCATCTCACTCACACAAGAGAGGTAATGTACTAATGCACGCATTGTGCTCTGACTTTCACGCACATAGGAGATGAACTCATGCGCTAAACGAGAACAGGTATTTACACACCGAAAAGACGCATAATAACGCACTGAGAGTTTCGCTTCACGCAGTCTATTTTACAAATTTTTAAAAATGATGTCAATCCAGAAAATCCCGGGATCCCGAAAACGTAATCCCGAAATCTACGGGATTGAAAAGCGGTCGGGATCCCGGGATCGAATCCTCTAAGTGTAGCTGACACTATAAAATTAATATAAACACCAATCATTTTCATCTGTTTCAACACCCGTTCCTAATTTTCTTTTGTCAAACATAATTCCAGCAACAGCTGTTGCTTGTAATCTTTCTTTAAAACCTGCATCTTTACTAAATATTCTTGCTATTGCAGCTTCTTGTTTTTATCAGCTTCATGTCTATGTTCTAAATCTTTAAAATCTCTATAAGCAATATCATCTCCTTCACAAGCTTCATCTAATTGATTTATTCCTTTATCTCATCTCGCTATCTCATCAAGTTTAGTAAATGGGCCCCAATAAGTACATCCTGGTATGTGCATTTCACGCACAGGTAAATTATTTAAATCCAATTACCTCATCCTTTCCCAAGTTTTTCTGTTTTCCAAAACGGATGAGGAATTTTGTTTTAAAATATAATTAGACATAAAATTGCTTTAGGATTGTTAATAATGAAATCACTAAACTTACTCGTAAGCATCTTTGTTATTCCACCTTCTTCGTTGTGATAAGCCTTATTTTCAGCATTTCTTCACCATGAATAACCATTAATCTCTCTAGTAAATCTCTAACTTCATACATGCAAGCAAATTCAATTGGTGCTCCTGAATGTCTTTTAACAAAACTAAAACCGGATTTAGGAGGTGTAATTAGTGTTGGAATGGTGACCTGAATACAATAGCAGACATTTTGTAATATTAAAAAGCAGTGATTACTCTGGTAGTGGACTCTAGTTTGGTTATCAACGTGATTAGACCACAGGGGCGAGTCATTCAACAGTATTACACGTAATAAAACTTTTATTGAAGTGATTAATGATTAACAAAGTACACAAACTCTATTTACACCTTAAAGAATAAAACGAAATGCCCGGATGGCTATCGATTGATTAAGTTTGAGGCCATGTGGCCGTGAATGAGTGTATAGTCGACAGGTTGTCGCTATCAATTCAGTCTTGTAGTTTCCCGAAACCACATTTATTCTGGTTACTCAAACGAGATGCTGACAAGAGTATAAATTTTTCCTTGAAAGGACGTGATATTCTCCCCTCTGTTGTTCCCTTTGCACTATGGTTTACAGTAGATTAACCGGCACAACGACTTACTGTTAACTCAACATTATACACGTAAGTACAGTACCATTACTAACAAATTCAGATATAAGTTAAATATGTTCAAGTTTATAATACTATGACTGACTGATCATTGAGCTGTATGATAACATACTACTTGCTTAACATTGTAAACAAAACATCATCTTATACAAACAGATATAAATAATAAATTTTGAATAGGGCACCACCACATAGAAATTTACACAACATTTACAGGATACTGGAGTCCATTCATTGAAGCATCTTACAATTTTTGTAAAAGTCTAAATTTGCTGTAGGTAATGCATTCCAATTACCAGTTCATCGACTTAAAAACGAATATTTATCATATATAGTTTTCTTCTACCTACTTTACCTTTTTGTGAATGATCGGTCTTGCTTCAATAGGAGGAATTTTCTAGTCGACTGTTGAACTCCAGCCAAGCCAGCTTATTCGTATCTACATTGCACATGGCATGTAGCAGTGGTCTATTCCTTCCAGTTTGGGGAGTCTCCCACCCAAATTTTTCTATTATATTTGTCACATTACTTCCAGGATTGATATCATTAAGCACAAACCTGGAAGCCTTTCGAGGTACCATCTCCATTTCATCGATTAACACTGTTTAACATGGGTCTAATTCGGCTTCTCAGTTTTCTAGGACTGTCTTCACAAGCGATAGGCAGCCTAGCGCCTTGACCTGGAAACTGCTGTCCATTAGTAACCTCACCACGAAATGAAATGTCCTACACCTCCTACGTGAGTGTCCAATTCTTCTCATATTACGTGTAGTGGCATCAGCAAGAGCGTCCTATCCAAAACAGTATTGAAAGTCGTCTTGCCTATGTCCCTTCCCGACTCTTATGACACTCATATTTGTGAATTCAGTTTATTATCGAGTGCTCACATACAGTACGTGCAAATTGGCTTGTAGTGACCTATTATCGCCAGTTTCTCGGATTTCTCTGTATACTGTAGAATTATCTGCGAACAATTTTCAGTCACTTCGAATTTCGTCCGGCAGATCGTTGATAAAAGCCATAATTAGATATGGCCCAATAAGGCTACTCTGTACTACTCCAGAAGTTAAAGATATTTCGTCCGAATATTTAAGTCCATCTTTTACTCTTTGCGTGCAGTCTGTCAAAAATTCAACAAAATCACCGTCTTATTAGTGATTGTTCCTACCAAATATCGGATCAGAATATCATATGTTGATATATCAAATGTTTTTCAAATCCAGTTGCATCAGCATCAACTTGCATGCATTGGTCTAGTAACTCGATGATATCCTCAGAGGGTGACATCTGACTCTCGCTGAAGAATACTTTTCTAAAACCATATTACAGGTCATTAAGCCACGATATTTTCATCCATTGTTCCCTTATATATTCTGAAATAGTACGTGTCATACGTCTCCATAAAATGGGCATGAGACTAATGGGTATAAAGATGTCCGTTGTCAGTCCATTACTCCCTTTAAAAATCGGAAATAATGCTTCTGTCTTCCAGTCGTATGAAAATGTGCCAGTTGTTGATTAAATACAACACGAACTATATTACTTCCAAGTAAGATTTAACACAACATCCCACTTTCAAAACCTCCTCATCAATATTGCCAAGCAATTTCCCCTTACTACACATCAACTTCTTAATTCTCTCATGAATTTCGCTACGGATAATTTGGAAGAGATGAAATTGTATTTCAGTTAATATCACTTGCCAAGCTATCCTGCTCATTGAATACGTTGCTATACCCACAATACGCTTCGAGTCGTATGTTGGCCAGGCCGAAGAAGTGGACGCCGAAAAGAAGTCAATTTACCAGCCAACTGTAAACTACTATAAAGATAAATATAACCTAGACAATATTTCCGTCCATGGACTCATGATCGGAGCTCGAGGCACAATCCCTACATTTCTTGTACAGCTATGGGATTCTCTCGGTCTCAGCCGGACACGACTTCACGACATCGCCATCGCCGCAATACGAGGTTCAGCGACCATACTCCGCAATCATCTACATAACATCTGAAGAACCGTATTTGCAAATTTATTCCTGAGCCTTGTGGTGATTTTTCTACCTGGCACACTAGCAAATTCAACAGTAACTTAGAAGACAAAATACTGTGTAGTTGACATACTTTATCCTTGTGGCAGCCTCCGCAAGGGGGAAATTGTAATAATAAAAAAATATACATTAGTTAAAACTAGAATGTCAGGAATTACCTCATTTTCTCCGAAAGTTATCACTTACACATCATGGCTGGTATCTTTCCTTCTCCTAATATAATTGTATAGATTTTTCCACCCACTTGGCCTGGTAGAAAGTGTACCATTCATATTTTCATCATGAGCATCTTTTATTTCGGAATTGAAATCGAAATCTTTGGACAGGTTGTGGAACGTATTCGTATCTTCCTAATTAAAGTGGGTACTGTTGTATGCTTTCCTTATTTTATTTTTAGGCCTAAAGTTTTTCTGTCGTACTGCGGGATCTGCGTTCTGTTTTTCTAATTTTAGTGTACAAAATGTTAAGTAACACTATCCATAATACCAATGAAACTATCCCAGATCACATTTGTGTGCTTGCCTTCTGTTGACCAACTAGGAATTATTTGTCGTAAAAACTTTGTGTAATTTAAAGGAATCAGCCTTTCCAAATTAATTTTTCCTCATTATCTAGTTTATTTTTAAGGGATATTAAATTCTGAAAAATCCGGGTCACTAATTCCTGGTACTGCTATACACCTAACGTATACATCATTGGATTTTACAAGATAAAAATTTAAAATGTTGTTTCCCGTACTATTAATGTCTATTACGTGGGTAAATCAATTCTTAATTAGCTTGTTTACCGTAAAGAGAATCTAACTTCTCCCCATAGCTTCTTTAGACCAGTTTGTGTACGATATATTTAAGTAACCTGCAATTACAATGTTGTTCTTTGGATTGCTGACTGCACACGTAAACTCATACAGCCTATGGAGTACCGAGAAGTTGTTACCTGGAGTCTTTTATATTCCAATTATTTGAACAGGATTGGCAATCCATAGGTATGATTTGCACACACAGCATTTCATGGTCCTTGTTAGCCCATTTGAATTAACTACCTACGCTCTTACGTACACGAATAAATGATCCGCCACCCATAGTTTCATTGCCTCTTCTGTATATATAATGAAATGTTGGCTACTTGGCTACTATTCACATTCCCCTTCATCACGGAAACAGAGGTATGTGAATTGTCCATACAAAATTTACCACTTGCCTACTAGCGCCAGCAGACGGTGGCATGTCATATCTGCATTGGCAAGTATAGCTGTAGTGCGAGTTTTTACCTGTGGTTTACAGAGAAAAGTGTGTTCTTTGGTATCATGAGGAGAATTCAATTTGTGAATGTTGTCAAAATATGAGAGACAAAGTTGCAACGTGCTGTTTATGGAAACGCAATCGGAGTCGTGAAAATGTAGTCGGCGAACATGTTGTACAGCATAATATAGCAGAAATACAAGGGAAAGACAGAAAAACATGAAATTACACTGGATAGATATACTGCATTTGAAGACGAGGAAAAGCCTGCTCCTGAAGCTGGCTCAGGACAACACTTTCATTACGAGACAAAACAGGAACCGTCTAGCCGAAACGAGTAGGAACTATCACCACACATAAAGAGAAAAATTTGAGGCCATGTATATAAGAAGATATTGATGACACAATACAGGATAATATTTATCAAGACTATTACATTCTTGGTTTCAACTCCTATAGAAAACTAATGTGGTGGTATAAGTGCATTAGAAGTAAATCAAATTGCATGTTGTCTCTACCAGTTGGGCATGTTAACAATTATTAAAAAGGTAAATGGAACTATGGCATCCACTGAAATATATGGCGTGTTAGTTATAAAATACTATAAACACTTAACATGTCCGAAAAGAAAAAAAATGCTCACAAATATTTTATCTAGTGATGTTCTCCATATTGAAGGAATCATAATGCTTCCATTTTTTCTCCTTTTACTCTTTGCAGGCACATCATCAATGGAAGAGAGCTGCACGCACAAACAATATCGGAAAGTGACCTGGTTCTCCAAGGATGGTAGCTATGGAGGCGAACACTGTTATGCTGTTAAACTATATTAATTCATTTCATGTTCTGGTAGAAAAGAATTGATCTGTAATGGGTTCTGTTTCATTTTTACTTTTATGTTACATATCTCCCGCGACTACCGGTATTGACATATGTTAACTAATATGTTGACAGGCTGATGACCTTTCCTTCCTACATAAGTTATTGGATTTCCGTCGGGTACTGGAAGCGGAGTTACTTTGTCACTGGTTTGTCACTGAAGTTGCCTTGGTTCAAATATCAGCTAATGGATATGTGGTTTTGGTAATAAAATATCACATCCCCGTGAATCGTATTCCACACGACACTGAAGGTTTCATGAATCTTCTTATACTAAACTATAACCTAACTTTCATGCTTGCCATAGAACGTACATCACCCAAGCGCTTCAAAGAAATAAGTAATATCCCTCTTGTTATTCACTGCGGAAGGAGCAAGCTTTCCACCACCAGCGCTGAAGATAATTTTGAATTTCTGGATGTGTGAAACTGTACTTCGAAATGTAATGGTAAATTAAAATACAGATTAATGTTAAATTTAAAGTGTAATTTGAAAATACCACGTTATTTCTTCAGAAAATTTCTTAGGGTTTGATGTGTACATACTTCATTAGTAATTTAGATGTAGTAATCCAGGAGTTAGCAAGGACAACTACCTCCTGCTAATATACACAAAATAATCTTGTAAATCATGCTTACAAATATTGGACACAACATATATAGAAACGTGGAACTGAAGTTTTAACTTATAGAAATTAAATTATGTCATTAGATGGTCGGGGAGAACTGAATAATCAGACGTGGCTCAGATCTCATAACGATACAATCCAACTTAATGACACATAACGTAAGCCTGAAATAATATTTACATCCATCTTTCAAGGCAATTGAGAATAAAATGAATGATGGTCTTCCATATGTAATGCCTATATATTTCAGAATATTGTCCATAACCGTAAAATTTATTATTTATCTCAAGTTACGGTCTTGATGATTTGCTCATGTATTCATAGTCGTCATAATTATTCAAATATAATGAGTGAATGTCGTCCAATAGCTTACGTCTAGTCTCAAGAAATTATGTACTTTGAGACATTCTATCTCAGTTGCGTAGCCTATTGAATTTAAATAATTTTAAATATGAAAATCTTGCATCAGTAGATATATAGTGCAATATTCCCATCTCACAGTATCTCTTAAAATCACTAGCGATTGAATGAACGTTAAAAGTGAATAACAGAATTTCAGTTTACCTCGTGATACTGTATCCATTCTCATGACCATATAACATATCTGAGTCCTCTTCGGTGTCTCTCGTACAATATACTGGACGAATTTGATGTCGGTATACTTTGTAGTATAGTATATAAAGTCTACTGTACCATTCAACTGAAATCTTGGAATGCTTGTTTTGATCAGAATACTGTAAGAAGTTTAACATCAAGAAGAAACTTTTTAATTTTAAAATACTCAATCACCTGATCATAACAGTATTTGCACGCACTTGAGTTATATTATTTCAGAATTTACAATTCAGCGATGGAGATTATAGCCCAGAGAGACAGATAAGACGAATAATTTTGTCAGTTTGAAAGAAACCGAGGTTCCGAGGTATCCCAAGTTTGGTGAACAGCTTTAGGGAAACTTCTTCGTAGTCAAGTGAGTGATTGCACTCTACTACACTAGTGGGAAATCGCATAATTTAAGGGACCAAAGGCTCGAATGTTCTGATCTGAGAAATTGTCTGCAGTGTAGTTTTTCCCTCAGGATCCTTCATACCTATTCCTTGTAAATTCTCAACGATCGATTACTTTCTATTTATGGGCAACATATCCCAATCCGGATATTAGTTGTGATCGTTTTACATATTTCTATAGACCATAGAGTACCATCAGTTTCTCCAACCTCATGTAAAAGAGGCTGGTTTGTAAAGTTATTTAATGGTGCAAATGTGAATTGTCCACATCGCTAAAATTACGTGTACATGACGTTGAACACCCTATAAATCAAAGGCAAACAACGCAGAAACTAACTAATGAGTGAATTCGACTTTGAATTGACTGTATACTGTAGTTCCACAGGGCGACTGAATAGCGTGATAAAAATTATATAGCTTCTCCAAGACATCAACTTACGTTGAATAATGTTGAGCTAGAAAAATTCTTAATGTCGTCGTAAAGTTTATCTTCTTGCTTGGTCGCGTTGAGAGACCTATTATGACTTTTCGTTCCACTGAACTGAACAAACGTTCACTAAATTTCCTTTCGTATACTCACATCGTAAAGTTAAGCATCCCTTAAAAATCAACCATTCTTCTAGTAATAGATAGAATTCATTTCATCTGTGAGCATCATTCTCCTTGAGTTTTATTACTCAAACTCATCTGAAGATGAATTGCTTCCATAATTATTGAGAAAGTTTCGAAGTTACTTGTCAAGAAGGAGAAGAATTCACAGGAACATATTCTATTCGCAGTATTTCCAAACATAAATTCCTCCTTCGAGGGGAAAGGTATAATTATTTGACAGGAAGTCAAATAACGGGAATATGCTAAACTTACAACATTCAGTCTTCGTGTTAGAGACCCTCTGACTAGCTCCGAGCACTATCATAAACATCGGCCATAAGATGTGCTGTGAAGCCATAGTTTTCTTATTAGATACTCACTACACTCGGCCGGGCTAAGCTATTCAGACGGTAGAAGTGAGCTCTTGTCTTCGGAACTCAAGTTGGCTGATTCGACCCCATTTCAAGCCTACAGTAACTGAAGGAGCTCAAGCACTAATGTCTCGTGTCAGTAGATTTACTACAACGTACCGGAACTTCTACGGGAAGCAATTTTGACCCTTTGGGGTCTTCGAAAACCGTTAAGTTAAATAGTGGAATATAGAACCACTAATATCATATTACTCTCTACTTTCATGACTTTTTAGTAACATTCACCTAATCGATAAATATTAACTTAGTTACCAGGTGCTTTTGCCCATCAGAGTCCTCCTATACAAGGTAAATCACTTACATACAGGTCAGTGTGTTGGGTTGCCTAATGCGTTGAGTGTTTGAGAATTTCATTCCTACGACTATGGTGTAAACCACACTGAGAGAAGCAATACCGTTTCAGGTTGTCTGCAACACCCTCATACTATTTTCCTCAAATAACTAGATTCCGAAATGCAGTAAATATGCGCCATTCTTCTTAACAGTCACTCTGAACGTTTTGTTTGTTCCAAACAGCTACAGTCTTGACAAAATTGTAACTAGTGTACTTGTTTGAAGCAATCATTCGGAATCAAGGGCAACACTCCGATATCTGGAACATCTTCGTTACACAAGGTACCAAGTAAACAAATAATAATAATAATAATAATAATAATAATAATAATAATAATAATAATAATAATAATAATAATAATAATAATAATAATAATAATAATAATAATAATAATAATAATAATAATAATAAATTGTGAGGAGCCTCAGTGGCTCAGACGGCTGCGCGTCGGCCTCTCCTCACTGGATACCGTGGTTCAAATCCCGGTCACTCCATGTGAAATTTGTGCTGGACAAAGCGGAGGTGGACAGGTTTATCTTCGGGTACTTCGGTTTTCCCTGTCATCATTCATTCCAGCAACAGTCTCCCTTCTCATTTCATAGCATCTATCAGTCATTAATATATCACTTCGGGAGTGGCGACACCATCGTGCTAACAGCCTATATATGCTTCATTCATTCCATCCCTGACCCGGTCAATGACTGGAAAACAGGTTGTAGGTTTTCATTCAATATAATTGTGACCTGTGTTTGTGGAATTTGATGAGGACTAAAAGAAGAATCAGTATTTCAGAAGTGTGTTTTGTGCTCTATAAGGTTATTATTGTGTTATTCCTTTCTGGAAAATGGAATTCTTGATACATTGTTTTTCTTGTTTTATTATTCGGGCTAATGGAGAAGAAAATGATTTATGCAACTTGGAGAAATTACGCGTATAAGATGGACATCATACTTAAAAGTTACTATGCTGTTTAAAATGGTATCATGGATTTACTGTAGAAAACAAATAATGAACACGTATGGACAATTTTGATTTCAAAACTGTTAAGGTGAAATTTTGTGTTTGCTTGAAGAGATTTTTTATTGAGTAACAGGATGTTTTAATGGGGCAGGTAACTTGTGAAACACACTATTTTACCACAAGTAATTTGTGGTGAAATCTCTATTGCATCAACAAAATTCTAGAAGTTACTGGGCTAAATACGGAGTGAGTTTTTATTGGTCAAAGTAACGTAGTTTCTTATTGGTGAATGTGAGAGTCGCGAGTGTGCTCCAGTGCCCTAATTGATTATCTGCTCATGGCCCGATTTCTGGCTTCTGACGACTTCGCTGGAGCCGGCTTGTATCCTGCGTCTGAAATTTCTGACCAGCGAAGGGAGCAGATGTATTCCCCGTCTGTCCCGTGATGGGATTACCGGCTCTGAGTGTGAGCACTGTTTCTATATATGTTTTTGGATTTTAAATTTAAATGTAAATTTTATTGTAAATTTCACTTTGTGCACCGGAGTTTGCCCGCGGAATTTCGTATTTGCCAATTTTTTACTTCAAAATGACTTAGCCCTTCTAGGTAGTCATACCTATTTTATCTTCGGAGGCAAATCCCTTTTCTTGTTTTGAATATTCTAATTAAATATAATGTAACGTTGGTTTAAGGTCTTATAAGTAAAATGTTAAGTTTTAATTTCCCATGGGGTTGCGTCCGGTAGTACCGTTTCAATTTAATATATACCAGTTGAAGATATAAGCCTTTTACTGAAGTGTTTTAGAAAAGGCAGCAACATAATTGGCCTCTACGTTAATATTTTTTTACTCTGTCAACTATCTGTCTCATAGTAAATGTTTCAACAAGCCCCTTTCCTAATTTCATTTGTTATACAGGATTAGCCCTTGGTAAACTGTCGATTTAATTTTCTTTAATGTAATTTCAAATGGCCATCGTCTGTAATTCCGACAACTGATTGTCACGATTTAATTTACACAATGTTAAAGAGAAATGCTTGTATTTAGGTAAAATATTACTCCTGGAAGAAAGCAAGGTAGAAATGTATTTAGTGCTGCAGCACATACATTTTTAATACATAATTGTCTTTGATCTAAATGTTATCGATATGAATCTAGTGGTTGCTTGGAACAATTTTTACCTGACTTCGATTCGCTATGTTTCGAGCTTGATAGCTGCAGTCGCTGAAGTGCGGCCAGTACCCAGTATTCGGGACATAGCCGGTTCAAACCCAACTGTCGGCAGCCCTGATGATGGTTTTATTTTGTTTCCTATTTTCACACCAGGCAAATGGTGGGGCTTTACCGTAATAATGGCCACGGCCGCTTCCTTCCCACTTCTAGCGCTTTCCTGTCCCACCGTCGCCATAAGACCTATCTGTGTCGGTGCGACGTAAAACAGCTTGTAGAATAGAAAGGATTCGCTATGTTATTTTGGTTGGTTTGCTAATTTAGTTGTTTCGTACCTTAATATTCTTTTGTTAATTCATTCAGTAAAACTAAGTGTTCAGAAAGGGATCACCGTCGATTTCTTTTTCACAGCAACGCACAACTTTCTCATGGACCTCGTGGCGTTTTCAGCCTGTTCCTCATTTCCTTTCTTATAGTTATCATGTTGGTCAACCTGGTATTTATTTCTCTACGTTGTTTCTGGAGTATTAGTTTGGTATGTGTTTTATTTAACATAAAGTGTTCAATTCTCATGAAGTTTACATTTGTTTTTTATTAATATTCTTGTTCTTCAGTCGTGTAATCCCCCGCGTTTACATAATGTTAGCAGAGAGCATGGTTGCGGACGAAAAAGAGGTTAACGGTAATCGTCTTAGATCACCTAAAAATTTAAATTGTTATTGAATTATCTTCAATTGCAGATTCTTGCTGTCAGCATGTCTCGTGTTGTTCCCAATCCTTTTCATTTGACAAAGGCGGAATTAATTTACGAACTCCGAATCCGTAAATTAAATTCCACAAGAAATATCAGAGATGACACGAGCTTGTTGAAACAGTCTCTTAATTTACTGGTAACTATTACTGCGTTAACTACAGAGGAATTGCGTGAGTCATTGGCAGTGATTAGAGATAGACTGTCGGAATTTAATGCCATTCGTGTGCCCCTCTGTTCTTTTGAGCCCTCGTAAAGTCAATTATTGAGTGTTAAAGGGCAATTACAACATTATGTGTATCGGATTCGGTATTTGTTGTTTCTCAATTTGCCAGTAGGGGAGCGGCTGGAGTGTGAATCTTTATTAATACATTTTTCTATGATATATGACAAAATCGTAGGCTTGCTTGAAGGGAAGGAGTTGCCTAATTCAAGTTCTTAGATTCAAGTGTCTACCTCTTCTGATTCGTGTGAAAGTGAAGGTGTTAATTCAGGTTCTAAATCTGTAGTTACTCAAGCTTGTTCTGTGGTCACTAGTGCTAAAGTTATTCAGGAATGTAATGTGGGTAATGTTCCCCAGGGATCTAATTCTGCCCTCTTTTCAAGTGCTTTGTAGTCTGCAAATAATTCATGTAATGTGTCTTCTACACATGTTGGTATGCCTTCTAATTTTCCTATGGCACGTGGCAACTCTACTGTGTCTCAGTGTCAGCATATTGTTGCTACGCAACCTGTTTCTCATGCAATGGTACAAAACTATCCCCCTGTCTACTTGACACCTGTACTAAGTCTTCCTTTAGGTTGTATAGCAAGTGGTAAGTGCTCCGATGGCTTCCCAGTTTTGTGAGAATGTTTCGCAGACGAGAATTTCTGCTCCTGTTACATTGCAGTATAATGCTAATCCTAATCTCACTTTCTGTAGCCCATCCATTCTCGATTCAGACTTACTATGCTTCTGTAATTCCTTCTCAGGACCACTCCATTCCTTCCCAGGTACCTGCTACACCTGCTTTATCCCAGATTTGCTCCAATTTAGCTCAACCGTTGACTACTACATTCAAGGGAGTCTCTAAATTTACAGCTAATTCTATTGTTGAGGTTATTACCTTCCTTCGGTTTTTAATCGAATTAATATCAAGATATAGTGTACAATTTAAGTAGCGATCACATTTTTCAACTCTAATATCCACATGTAATCGTGTGCATATCATTAGAACCATTTCTGAAAGATGGACGGTGGTTCAGTTTCATGCAAATGTACTTGAATTCTTCATTCGTTCCCGTGCCTTGTTCCCGTTAGTGCAGAAACACTATTTCAGAATGCAGCATGTGAACGAATTGTTGTCTCAGTATATTCAAGATATTATATTCTATGCTGGAATTTTTATGCTCAACTATTCTGAGTCTCAAATGGTTGCAAGTATTGTTGAGGGTCTTGCCCCTAACTATCGGTCGTTTCTTGCTCTGTCACCGTGACCAGCAACGTTTTTTCAATTTGAAGCTATGAATGTTTCTGCTGAAGGTATTAGATATGCCGACCAGCTAAGGGTTGTATTAACTCCCCCTCCTACGGGCATGTCTTTTCCTCATGTTACTAAAACCGCTCTTTCTCTTTCTTCCAACCCACGTAATTCTCGTGCATGTTTTAGTTGTGGTTACACTAAACGTTTCCAGAGGAATTGTCCTAAGATTGGGCCCTTAGGCAATTCAAAACCTGATGTGGGAAGAGTCTCTTCCAGCAATAATTCTTGTCAAAACTGTGGGTTAAATAGGTATTTTCCTAGACAGTGCCCACGTAATTCTTCTGGGTCTGGGCGTCCTGGCAATGGTAATGCTAGATGACTAACCGTCAAGTCTCGTGTAAACCTCCATCAGTTGCTTCATATTATTTTTTGCTATAACTGCATGTTAAAAGATGATTCACATAATTCTGAGGCTGATAGTGGGTACCAGTCTGAACCCAATGCAAATTTCCTACAATCTTGCGGCATTTCTGCTATTCCCCCTTGTAAATTGCCTTACATTTGATTAGAGGTAATAATGAACCTGTCTGTGCATTGGTAGATTCTGGAAGTAGCATCACATTGATGGTGAGAACTGGTATTACTCAATGAAGACTGCTTGCAAGTTACATCCATTGAAGACTGTGTTTAAAACCTGCCATACCACTAATATTAAATCGTTGAATATAGTAGGATATCCAGATGTCAAAATCAGAATCCCTGATTTTACATAGAAAATTTCCGTAGTAGTTGCGAAAGAATTATCGTGTCCTTTCATTTTGCGTGCATTTTTTCCAAAACTGGTATGATTTTGGACCTGCAGTATAATAATTTCCATTTCAGATTTTCTACTAAATTTATTAAGCTGTGTAATCGATCCCTATTCTTCATTGTCATCTTAATGCTTTTTCTGAAGATACGGGTGAACCCAAAGCTTTTGATTTGATCATTTGCTTTATGATCATACCAAACCACTTAAGAATTTCTACGATAAATTTCCAGATGTATTTACCGACAAGTTAGGTGACTAATGTTTTGGAATACAAATTTGAAATCACTGATTACGTTGCTGTTCGCTCTCCCCAGTATCGGCTGTTGCCTCCCAAGATGAAAGCCCTGAAGGCTATTATTGACCAAATGCTTGCTCTCGGTGTAATACGTACTTCTAAATCTGCTTGTTCTTCTCCCATGTTTCTTATCCCTAAACGACAGTGTGGTTTTAGGCCGGTCATTGAATATCGGATGTTGAACAAGAGAGTTTTCTTTCAATCTGTTCCCCCTTTTGATCTGCACTCTTGTTTTTCTTCGTTTGCTAATGCCAAAATCTTTACCACTTCCGATTTGTATCAGGCATATTATCAGATACATCTTGCTGAGGAATCCAAGCATCTCACTGCTTTTGCCACTGGTTGGAACCTCTAGGAATTTGAGTGGGTGCTTTTCGGCCTAAGCGCACGCGCTGCTGTCCTTACTCGGTTACTAGATAATGTTTTGTCAGACATTACATTAAAGTTTGTGTACAATTACTTCGATGATTTAACAATTTTTAGTGAAACATCTAAAGAGCACCTTGTCCATCCAAATGATATGTTTGAGAGAATGCGCAAAGCAGGCCTAAAATTTAAGGCTAGCAAGGTTCCCTTCGTATAACCTGAGATGTCCTTCTTAGGGCATATTTTATCTGAGAAAGATGTCTCTATTGATCAATCCCGTACTGCCGCCATCCAAAATTTTCCTACCCCTAAAGATGTCAAAGCTGTAGCCAGGTTCATTGGCATGGTTAATTTCTTTCCTAAATTCATGCCCAATTTTGCTGCACGAGCAGCTTAATTAAATGCTTTGTGAAGAAATGATGTTAAATTTGTGTGGGGTGATGCCCAACTTGAAGCCCTTTATGATTTTAAGACTGCCTGATGTATCGCTCACGTTCTGGGGATACCAGATTTTTCTAAACGTTACATTCTTCATACCGATGCCCCTGCGACAGGTATATCTGGTATTCTCCTTCAGGAATTTGGAGAGGGACGTCGTCCCATGTCTTACGCTTCGCGTAGTTTAAATCCTGCTGAACGAATTTATGAATTGGAAGCCTTAGCTCTTGTCTTCTCTTTAGATCAGTTCAGAATGTGTCTTGAACATCCCCCTTTTGATCTCTAAACTGATAATCAGTCATTCAATTGGGTACTGGCCAAGCCAAGATGGACCGGCCGTCTTGCGCGTTGGGCAGTATGCATCTCAGCTTTCCCGTTTGAAGCTCGTCACATTCGGGGCACTGAAAACGTTGTGGCTGATAGCCTCAGAAGAATGTTCTATCCAGGCAGTTCTGATCCTCAATCGGAGCCTGCAGACCTCTATCCTGAACAAGTTTCGGCCTTTGTGAATGTATTTCTCAGTAACTCTCCTTTCCTCTTCAAATATATCGCTAAACATCCGGAAGACAATGCAGAATTAAATGCTATTATTAACAGAATTAAGTCTGGTGAACATGTTAAACCTTATGTTCATAAGGATTGAGTTTTGTGTTCGCATGCCCGCGGTCGCAGACACCCCAAAATTGTAGTTCCATATAACCTATTTCCGGCTCCTTTGAAATATTGTCGTAATCTCCACTTGGTGGTCATCTTGGGATTTTCAAAACTGGACAGAAAATCCGTAAACATTTCATTTAGAAATTCATGGACGCTGAAATCCGTACCCTATTCAAATCTTTAAAAACTTGCAACATTAGTAATCCTGCAACTAATACTCGCCTAAGTCTGCTGTCATATGAGCAATCTTCCCGTCCGATGGAGAGACTATTCTTTGATTTCATGGGCCCTTTCCTGAGGTCAGGGACTGGCTATCGTTTCATACTTGTGTGTGTTGACACATTCTAGCGTTTTACTTGGCTGTTCCCAACTCGTTTTTCTAATGATAACACTGCAATCATTGTTTGCTTCATTTGGAATCTGTCCATTTTTAGTGAGTGACAATGCCAGAGTTTTTACCTCTGTGCAGTTCCGTAATTTCTGTTTGGTTTGTCAGTTTCTCACGTAACCACTATCCCTTACTATCCGAGGCCAAATTACGCTGAAGGAGTTAATCGCAATCTTAGATCTGCTATTATTGCCATCCATGAAAGCCATAAGCAAACGCCTGCTTCATTAAGGCTACCATTTACTCCTAATTCTCCACTTACAAGTCTATGGTCCATTAACTCTCTTCTCCCTGACGTCGCCAATCCGGAGACGATCCGTGCTACTTGGCACCGTGCGCGTAAATATTTGAAAGTTTATTACGCTGAAGTTCAACGTAACTATAATCACGGGCCAAGACCGCACAACCTGTCTCTGGGTGACCAGGTTTATATTAAGACTCATCCTCTCAGTAGTGCTGCGGACTATGTTATTAGCAAGTTAGACTCCAGATTTCGAGATACAGGTCGAATTTTAAACTTCCTCACCGCTGTATCATCATTGGTAAGTGATCCTGAAAGGAAGAGGATCAGTAGAGTGCATCTGTCGCAAATTAAAATTTCTTAGTTATGAATTGATACTTTAATGACCATTTAAGTTTTAGTTATAAGAAACGTCTTGGTTGTAAGAAAATTATAATATTTATGCTGGCCAGCAAATAATTCTGTTACCCTTATATCTTAATTATGAGATGTTGTATTTGATAAGAAGGATCGTTTGTGACCATTCTAGTATTCCTCCTTAGGTATTTGTCTCCTTTCAGTGTAATGTAGTTTGTATAAACGTTAGGTTATGTAAGATTTTCATTCAGGTTCATAACTAGGGATTTTATCTGTAAAATTAGCAGGCTCGAGGGTAAACTGTAGTAGACTTTCCTTTTTAAACTTTCACCACATTTGTTGAAATCTATCAATAGTACTTGACCCTGGGACTGGGGTATCCCAAATCCACAGTGTGGGAGGGGATCTCCCGATGGAATTTGTCGACCCACCAGTTGGATGACTCTGACTTCGTTGTTAGTTTAGGGAGAAAAGAAACCTCCCTTAAACTCCTATGTTCTTTCTTCAAAATAATCTATAGTGCTGGAAGATGTCTTTGCCTCATAAATTCATCTTTCCGCTGCGGATATGTTTACGTTCCAGTGGCTTCTATAATTGGGTCCATCCGAGGTACAAACTACAGTGCTGTTTGGAGTGCACGTTGAACTACGAGGTCGCTGTCATCCGACATGTAATGGAGTGGCCAGATGTTCCTGGTGGCGAGAGTTGTGCTATAGTGGTGTATAAAGTTGTTGGCGATCGGCCGCAGTTAGCAGCTGCACGTGGTCAGCTATACCAGAAGTTGGGACACTTCGACTAGTGATAGACGTTCTGTCAAGAACGAGAGCAAGATACCGGTGCTGTTCTTTTTCTGATGTGAAACCCCCAATTAATTTCATATGTAAAGTATTAACTATCGAGCTTTGCTCGAAGATAAGTGGGGAGAGGATGTGACCTGTGTTCGTAGTATTTGATGAGGACTAAGAGAAAATTCAGTATTTCAGAATTGTGTTTTGAGTTCTCTAAAGTTATAACTGTGTTATTTAATTTTGGAAATGGGAATTCTAAGTACATTGTTTTTCTTCTTTTATTATTGGGACTAATGAAGAAGAAAATTATTTATGTAGCTTGAAAAAGTTATCCGTATAAGATGGACATCCTACTTAAAGGTGACTATGCGGATTAAAATATTATTTTGGATTTACTGTGGAAAACGAATAATGAACACGTATGAACAATTTAGATTTTGAAATCTGTTAAGTTGTAATATTGTGTTTGATTCAAGAGATTTTGTATTGTGTAACAGGCTGTCTTAATGGGGCAGGTAACTTGTGAAACACACTATTTTGCCACGTGTAATTTGTGGTGAAATCTGAATTGCATCAGCAAAATTCTAGAAGTTACTGGACTAAATACGGAGTGAGTTTTATTGGCCAAAGTAACGAAGCTTCTTATTGGTGAATGTGAGCGTCGCGAGTGTGCTCCCGTGCCCTAATTGATTATCTCCTGATGGCCCGATTTCTGGCTTCTGGCGATTTCAACGGAGCCAAGCTTGTTTCCATCGTCTTTAACATCTGACCGACCTAGCGAGTGGACGCGGTCGGGGTCTGCCCCGTCTGCCGTTGCCTGCCTCTCAGGGTAAGGGCTACATCCTTGTGTTTGATTTAATTTAAATTCATTCTTGAGTTTCGGCCTCATCTTATTTAATGTAACTTTCCGTGGTAATGTAAATTATTTTTGCGTGCGGGAGTTTACTTGAGACATCTGCATTCACCAAATTTGAGCATTAGTACGACCTAGTTGTTCTGCTAGTCCGTAACGTGTTATTTTCGGAGGCAATTCTCTTTTCAGGCTCAGTATTTTCTAACTAAATATAAATGTAACCTTTCTTTCTTGAATGGCGATATTGTACTTCACATGAAAAATTATGATTTCCTCTGAGTTTGCATCCCGTCATTGCGTGTCAATTCTAGGTTAAGGTTTAACCTCCCATTAACCAAATAGTTTGATTAGTTTATCTTTCTTGTTCTATAGGTTTATATAATTGTCCTTTGATTTAAATGTTTTTAAATTTCATCTACTATGTCATGTGTTTGTTTTGTTCAATTTGCTTTTGTATATTATTTCTTCTTGCCAATTAGTAATATGTATTATTCGAGGGTGATGATCGAGAAAATGTCCTTACCTATGATGTCATACCTTCCCGTGATCCTCAATAGGACTTCCACGCCACTTCCACAACCTTTCCGCAGTTGTCGTTGAAATACCTGTAAGGTAGGTTCACCTTGTGTATGATTTGAATTTCATATTTTTATTAGTTTTCCGTTTTATTGCCATTTTTATGTCCGCAAATCTTCCCAGCTGCCAGAATAATAATAATAATAATAATAATAATAATAATAATAATAATAATAATAATAATAATAATAATAATCGTCATCACCATCATCATTTTCATTTTTATTTTCATTATCGTCATCATCATAAATGTATTATCATTAATATTATTAGTATTACTGTTTTCTATTATTGTTGTTATCTACGGTATTATGGTAGTACCCCTACGCTAGAGTTCAGTTGATTATTTATTTACGTTGAATGTTCAAAGTAGCCAACTTCGCCCCTTCTCGTTATCCCTCTCATGAAGGATTCGCACACACGAGAGAGCGTTTCCGGAGTTACTAATTCAAATGCAACTCTAGTTCTCTGATTCAGAAAATTTCTGTCCACTGGAAGAATTTGATAAACATGATCCCGTGCATAACCCCATAAGATGTTCATTGGAGTCATATCAGGATATTTCGGAGGCCATTCTTGTAATCACGGAGACCAATCCAAGTAATCTTGATACAGTCAATTGAGAGCTGCGCGGGCAACAAGAGATGTGCGAAATGGGTGTGCATCCTCCTGGTACAACAAATTAAGTCGTCTTGTAGCCGTCTTCCAACAGAATAAGGAGTCTCTCTTTAAGGGACCGAGCATGCTTCGATGATCTCGGGGCCTAGTACGAGTTCTCATGATACAACCCCGCACATTCACTGTAAACGCGTTCTGGACGTGTACTTCATTCCTGCAAATGGATTATATGGCGCATAATGGTGTTCAGTGTGTCGATTTACGCACCCATCACTATGGAACTTGCACTCATACTTTCAAAGTATGTTCTCGAGAAACCGGTCATTCTGCACGTTGTTTAGGGCGAGATGATCGTATATCCAATCACAGAATGCCGACCGAGGGAGTGGAACTCCAGGATTAAGACGTGTGGAATGGCGTTTGTGTGGGTACCGCTGAATGGTCTGTTAAATTATTCTATGTAACATCGACTGCGAAAGACCTGTTGCTGTTGCAAATTGTCTCCACGAAGTCGACGAACAAACATTCGACGATGTCTCCCAAATACCTTCAAACTTCGATTCATCCTTGAAAAACATCTTGGACCATTGCTGCACGCTCCATTTTTCATGTTGTTGTGCCCATTACATTCTTTTCACCTGATTTTGTGTCCGGAATAAAGGTTTTTAGGGTGATAAAGTCGGTGATCTAGTGTGAATTAACGGAACATTAAAGGAGGAAGGATATCACAGGATACTGATCAACAATGCAGTTCCATCTGGCAAGAGGCTTATTGGTCGTGGGTTTGTTCTGCAGCAGGACAATGACCCCAAACATTCTTCTATATTGTGTTGAGGGTATGTGAAAAGAAAAGAGAAATGGGTGGAACTGAAAAATATGATTGGCCTAGTCAGTCACTAGACTTACATCCCATTGAACTGTTATGGGATGAACTTGACAGCGAGGTCTGAAAACTGAGCTCAACTAATGTTGAAGAGCTATTGAATAATTTACAAAGCTGTTGGACTGCAATATCTACACAAACACCACAAAATCTTATTTCCAGAATGCCAACAGTTTGTGCAGCTGTTCGGAGGGCAAGTGGTGGATACTTTGAAGAGGCTAAAATATAACCCATATTGTATTATACTTAATGATAGAAAGAGAAAATATATATTTTGTTGGTCTATTTAGTTTCTACGATGTGTTTGTACATTGAAATAAAGTATCTAGTTTTGTCGATATATGATCGAAAACTTTTTACCGTGTAGTGTACCTCGTGGCGAGAACTAGATACATCTGGAATCCATAATTCATTCATTCGAGAATTTTTGGATCAGAAAGTTACAAAAAAATAATAATGGCCGTACCGTCTGGAGAGGTACGCCATTCTGTAGTCAATTACAAGAACGTCTCTGTTGTCAAATCTCAGGGAAATCCATCGAGGTATTTTCGAGTAAATCCATTTTAAAATAATCACATTATCTTGTGAAGTTTAGGCCTTGACAGTATAAAAGACGGGGCTACTCACCATTATGTTATTCTGTCCATCGGAAAGTAAAGTCAAGTGACGACGTGATGATTGTAAAACGCGACTTAAAATTTCTCACGCTTAGAATTGAAATTAGTGTAATTCTCGAAGTGTGGAACTAAATATTTTTTCGATCAAAAACCAACTGAAGTGTTTAACTTATTTCGTTGCTGTGCAATTGTTAGAACAGTTTTAAATGTTTCAGTAACTGTGATATTTGAAAGTGTTTGAGATAGCTCATCGTTTTAACACCTGTGTTTCATATATCTTTCCATTAAGCACTTAAGTGCTCCTTGCCAATTTATTACTATGAGTACGAGAGACTGTGCCAATGGTAATATTAAATGCGAATGAGTTAAACTTATAATCAATTACGGTGCGAATCTTAACAGGATTCGAACTGATCTCTGCACATAATTGTATATAATTGCTTTTAAATATTATTCAGTGACTGTTATTTTATGAGACTCACTGAGATAAGAGTGACTGACTAGATATTACTTATTTTATTATTGATTTCATCACTGTTAGCAGTGTCGTACAGATAAACTCTTTAATAATTTATTTTTGTGTGTAGAGTGCGACAGTATTATTTTTACGTTGTGGCAAGTAACCACAGGCAGTATATAGCAAGTGAATTGTGTTTAGTTTCATCGTTTTTTCAGTGGTAAATAACCACAAACTGTGTTCCATCATTATTTCAATTTTTTAGTAACATTTTCGTTTCTTAAATCAATGCTATCCGCATTTTTAACTTTCACATCTTGAAGTGACATTCATTAATTTCTATCTGCAAGTGTCAAGTGAAGTTTATTGGCATATTCCAAACAACGTGTTCTCTGTCTATATAAATCAAAGGTATTATTTTGCAAATTTTGGTGACAAGTGATTGTGAACGTGTTGGTAGACTTTACGACTCTGGACACTCGTATAAATATAAACCGCGAATTATTATCCCGTACAAAGATCGTCGTATTCCTCGGAGAAATTCGACACTTACAGGTACGAGGTAAGGGTTCGATTTCATGGTGGCGGGAGGACTTGATAGCACAAGTCCAATTCCATGGTGACGAGTGGATCCTGGAGTACGAGTACAACCCCATGGTGACGAGAGGAACCTGGAGTACGAGTTGCCGGGAGAAGCATTCTGGAAGACGATTCGGGAGAAGGCGGTTCACTGTACCCAGGTGAAATGAATCTCAATCTTGTCAAACTTTTGAATAAACCAAGAGTTCAAAGTACATCTTCGCTTATTGTATGTAGAACCTATCCTCCTGTGCCAAGCTCGTGCTATTTTTGCCCAGGAAGCGCCTTGAGAACTTTAATTCATACTCTTTTCGAGTAACAAGTTAGTACGGGCTATATTTTACTGGTGCAATATGTGTATAGTTTTGGGATACGATATTATTTTGACGGTTGAAAAATGTTGAAGGCAATCTAAGGAGGCTGGAGAACTTTGAGGAGTAGATATGTATGAAAATCAATTGAACAATAAGGAACACGTGATGTTACCGTGAAGTTACAAATCACGTGAAAAAAATCCGTGCAATGGAATGGAGTGGAGAATGAACTATAAGAGACTTTTAAATACTTGGTCCAGTGATAATAGCGGATAATAATCTGAGAGAGAAGATAAGTGTAGAAACAGCGGCAGTTAATAAGGAAATTATTTTGAACAAGAGAAAATTTTAAATTCACTGGGTCAGAGTAGAAACTAATACCGACAGTAGGATATATCTATCGCATGGTAGTTCGATTAATATTTACATAATGTTCTGAATCCTAGACAATGACAGTCTCCGTAGTGGACCTTCAGAAGAGCTGGAACGGGAAGTTACTGGAGAGTGTCCACGACCTAATGAATGATACCGAGCATTTTTCGAGCACATAATATATTCTTTCAAGTAAACTTCCAGCGATGAAGCTACACTTTCCTATAATTGAGGTAAATTATTTATGAAGGTAAACACTAATGAATACCTATTTTCAATGTTCATTATCCAGATACTGGATGATAATATTAACAAAAAATCATTTTCAAATCGTTGCACGTATGTGATGAGCCTAATATATCTGCCATTTTCTTTAATATATCTGGGTGTTAACCGTACCTCTTTCAGTTTATCTTCGTTCTTCAGTATTAATACAGAATCCACTGTTCATTGAAGCCAGAACAGCTCACAGAATTCGCTATGACTTTCGCACTTACAGAGATGTTACTGATCGTTGTTAAAGGGTAGCTATGTAGACATCGTACTTTGTATTAATAGAGTGTGTACACTGACAATACTGCACTGTTTATTAATGTTACAAGGGCAGAAAGTGAGGTTATAAGGATTGTAACGTGACAGGGACGGGGATAAGTAATGACACAACTGGTAGCGTTTTACTCTACGACTACGATTTATCTTAATTTATTGTACCCTAACACAGACACACTACATGCCACTTTTCAGTCTCTAACACCTACACTCAATCACTCTAGTTCCACAGTACACATTACACAGTTTCCAATACTGCACTTCTGCACGCACTATCTGTTACCATAAACCAATGACGCTCGTTTTTGGTCACACGCCAACAGACTACGTTCAATGTCCCTCGCTAATCTCCGTCAGAATCAACACTAACACTCGACAACTGGGGCACTCACTTCATGGCAGACTCTGAAATGGACCACAAATATGCGACATTTCATAACAGTCCACCACGACAGTCTCACAGTATTCATTCACACTGAACTGAGAACTGAACTGAACTAAACTTCAGAGGGAAACCAGAAACTCTGCTGGAATAGTCCACTACCATGATATTCTGTCAGCACTCAGACACTGACACTGAACTATCAACTGAACTGAACTGAACTCGCTGACTGATTTACATGTCTATAGCCAGGATGGCTTCGGGAGATATTTCCCGAAAGGGAAGGCCTCTAGTATACTCCAGACAGTGGATATTTCCAGAACATTCTCGGTGCCGACACATCTGAGTTGCCCTTCCTTTCAAGAGAGTTTAAATCTGTACTGTATGTGAGCTCGGAGAACATTGGTACCTCGCATTAATTTTGGTGCAGAGTGAAATAAAAGTTATTAGCATTGCAGTAGGATTTGTCCACCTATATCTAGTAGGCTAAGTAGATAGTGGAGCTTCGACTTATCATAACACTTCCTTTCATATCAAGGACCACGTAACTCAGTAGTAAGGTTACCTGGTGTTCACTGGGGTCGCATGGGACTATTTTCAGGTACATCACTGACATGGACTTAGGTGGTATCACCAATATAAGAAACTGTAATGCGACCTGCGGAGATATTTGTTTCATCCTGTAAGTTATGGCGTGCTGGTCTTCACCAGAATTTGAGAGGAACTGTATAAATAAGAAATAAGATCGTCAGCAGCAGACCACACCAAAAGCAAATCACTTCTAAGATAAGTGACTTTAGAGTATAGAGCTGCACCACTAACGGCATTAGATCATCATTGGGGTACTTCACCATTGTTGGCTGTTAGGCTAAGTCGCTGTTTATTACAATTGCAAGGATTTATGTATGTACACAGGGTCTCACATATAATCTAAGATCGTAAAAGCGGCAGTTTTAGTCTCCAATACGCAATCTGCAGTATTGGAGGCGCGCGCATAATTATTGGTCTGGCAAGCAACGTTCAACCTGGCAAGCATCAGTCGCTAGTCCGAATCTCAGGTGTTAACATGGAGAGACAGTTATCATTGGAACACCGTATTTTCGTATGCAAAGGTTATTTAAGTACTAGTCGGCTCGACGGGTACATGATACATTTGTTCATAAATTCCCAGGTGAGGTGCCAACTTCACGAGCACAGATTTACGTAATTGTAAATAAACTTGAAACTATTCGCTGTGTGCTCAACAAAAATCATGCACTCACAGGAACAGTTTTCATATGGGAAAGACTAGATGAAATTGGTGCGAAAACTGAACGGTCACCGAATAAATCGCTCACAAAATTAGCACAAGTAAGGCTTTCTCTTTCTTCTGCACAAAGGTCTACAAAGCTGTTACACATCAAACCGTACAGGTTTACAAGGGCCCATTGTTTAAAACCTGCTGAACCAGCCACAAGAGTGAGGTATTTTGAGCGGTATCTTGCGTCATTGAATGATCGAAAAATTGTTATTGTAATTACGATAGTACATTCAATGCCAAATAAATCGTTGAAAAAAGGCTTTAAATTCTCTTCAACAGCGATTTTGTGCTAAAAAAACTATGATTGTGCAACAATTAACGCATATGTCATTTTCAGTTTTCACCTGGTGAGGAAAAGGTTCTTTTATGATTCTGTCCAACATGAAGAAATAAACAACGTTCAGTTTTACAGCATGGAATCTTGAACTTCATAAATCGGTGTCTTTAACCGCCTCATAAATTGCTTTTAAATAAAAATATTATTATATTAATTAGAAATCCTATTGCAAATCTGGGATTATTTAATGGTGCAAGACCAGTGGTAACTCACTTAGGCGAGTACGTCATCACGGCTAAATTAATTCACTCCGAGAATTTTTCACGATTTCGTAGATTCAGTGGTATCTATTAAAGATATATATTTTACAGCTTAAAAGCAAATGACGATCACACTATAACTGTTAACATTGCTTTCAAGGAAATTTCGTAAAGTAAGGAAATTTGAAAACAAAACTTACGTCTGACGAATATAATATCTCTTTTAATATCTTTTTAAATGTCTTACAATTAAATTATAACGACTTTTACAATAAGACACTTATTTACTAATATTCTTCAAATTAAATTATTAAATACTTGCACATAAATATTTCAACATATTAGTATCCGTGTCAGATCACAATTCTGTGTACTTCTATGATTGTACAGGTCATGCAGCGTTCTTTCACTTGATAGCATACTACAGAAAGCTGCATTAGTTATGATTCATACAATTATTCATAATTTGGAGCAATCAATCACATTATATATAATAAATTCAGTGATTTACCAGGATACTATCCACTGCACAATTAACTTTTCAAATAAATATGGGAATAATATATCAGTCTCTGTACTGAATTTCCGGGAGAGAGTTAAGTAGAGCAAGATTGTATAAATTATGAATTTTTGATACGACTGCTATATTTTCCTTTCTATATATACTTCCTTCCGTTTTTTTTACTCTTGTAGTGTACGAAACCGTTTAACGAAAGGGTTCACATATATCGAAAAAAGCGTCAACAGTTACATGTACATATTTTCATTTTCATAAAAACGAATGCCAGAAAAATCCACGCAATCATTAATTATTCATATAACGTTCTTATAATATACGTATGGTTACATTTCTGAGATATGTCCACATGTTTATGATTGCTTATGCACAATACGTTGTTCCTTGATCTATTCATGCAAGCAAAATTACTGTTGAACTACAGTAGTTAACTCATGTACTCATCCCGAGGTGGTGCAAGTGTTTTAAAGCACACACCAGTACTCCTGACATTCTTTAATCTCTGACAGTATCGGTAATCGAACCCGGAAATCCGAGGACGGCAGAAAATATTGCCAACCGTTACAATACGGAGGCAGACATTGTTGAACTGATGTGATGTTACGAGAGTTGTGAGCGGAATGAAAACATTTCAATATTGTCTCCTTGAACGAAACAAATTTGCTCTTAGTAGTAATTAACATCGCATACAACCGGAGAAAAGGCGCTGGGAGGAGGGTAAAACTTTTAGTTGTACTGAAATAACACACGGCGACCTATTTTTAGAGGCCATCCATTACGATAGTATATCGCCTCTCATATGAGTCAGTACAACCAAACCGAGTGCCACTTGTATTAACACTACTCTGGAGCCAGTCGTACTTCCATATAATAAAAGCATAGACCATATTTCAGTAGGATGACGCTAGCCCACGTTACGGAGTGTAAGCGTGTGGCTTTCTCCGTGAAAATCATGTATCACAACCCACGTGAGCGGAATGATTCCTCAGTTCTTCACCTATTGAATATTTCCGAGATATATACAGTTGAACTTTCGATCCAGGAGGAAAGAGCTTGCTAGGTTATTTCCGAAGCCACCATACAAGGCAGTGGGTACGGAGTGAGATACATACCAAAATCATTCACTGAGTATCATGGAGCTACAGGAATATAATATTTGTTTCTTCAGTAGTTTCCAATGTACGCACCCTGCGAAAAGATTTTTATAGCCTATCTTCTCCTAGATTCTCTGAATTCATTGCATAGATCTGTATTTCACGCACTGCAATAACTATGTTATGTATACGCATGGTTTATCTAGGAATGTAGATTCATTATCGAATTTACGCTCGAGTTGCAGCATACCATCACATGGAGTACTATTCATACCATACGTAGATTACTGTCAATATAATACCCCTGAGATGGAAAAATAATCGGCACCGTTTTGGCTCGAAATGCATACTCGATTATTCGAAGTAAAGCCATTTTATTCTATCTATGAACGCTAAAGGGCTACATTTAATATTTACGATTATATGGTAATTGATCAGCAGCAGTATGAAGAATGTGATGCATTTATTTCCTGTATAGCAATTAGCACTGACTGTCCCTAAGAATACTGACTACATCTGATATGGAGTTCAGTAGAGAGGAAACAAATATCGCGATAAAAGCAATTCCATAAGAAAAAAAAGAGAGAAAGGAATATGGAAGGAAAGACCGATATTAATATGATATGAGGGAAATAAAGGAGAGAAAATAACGAGGAATGAACGAAAAGATAGAAAAAAGGTGGAAATGAACGAATAAAACAAAGATGACGGAGGCAAGAAAGAATAGTATGAAGGAATTGATGTGAACTAACAAATGTATTACCAATCCCAACCAGCTCAGTTTTTCTTGACACTGGGGAGTTTGACGAGAGTTCGTATTCCACTCGTCATTCTGTAATACTTTCTGCTAATCCTTTTGACCTATTGATCAGAGAATACTATTGCGAATTAATTATATTTCACAAACTATGTCCCTAACAAATCCTTTTAACTAAAATATGGTTTATGGCATTATATTTGAAATTGAATAACGGTAACACAGGTTTAACAAATGAGTTTCGTAATCAGTAAAACACAATAATGTATCCAAAATACATTATTTTTAATATTCCTAATAACTGGAATTACAATATTTTTAGTAAAGCTTAGGTTGATATCATACTTTAGTTGTTAATAATAATTTATTGCAGCCAATGGCCATACACACAATAATACACGATGATTAGGTTACAGGTTGATATTGAAATTAACTTAAAATTAACGTAAAATGGAGTTAAACACGTTAAACACGGGCATTAACTTTACATATTCAATTGATGCGTGCAAGTCACTAAAAGGTCGAAAAATAGATTTTCAAGAATGAGATAGCTAGAACAATTGCCCGTGGCATGGTCAAGCTAGTAAATCACTAGCAAAAGTCATTTAGCTTCAGCAGCCCCTCAAAAATGGCTTTAGCGTTAAGTATGAGGGGTTTGACACGGATAAAGCATTAGTCCACCTCACATCACTGTAACATGACACCAGGTTGACCGAGTGTAACCTCGCGTTTTATTGCTTTCACACTTGTAAGAGATGTATTGATTAGAAAAACTAGGCAGGATGTCAACCAACTTGATACTTTACAAACCGGTAAGTAGGCACATTTTAGCTTTATACATCGTTACGTATTTCTTCACGTTTTGCTCACCGACAAGGCTACGTTATTTTGTGTTATCTTTCGTCAGGTCAGCTGCAATTGTCGCTACAATTATCAAGACATCACAGGAGCTGACAGGCGTCAACTCCATCGTGAGCATTGGAAACAAAGGTGGGAAGAACAGGGCAATTTTATTTTGGGGCTAATACACCATATGAACGTAAAGAGTATATGGCTATCTGGTGTCAGTTACGAACCACAACCATCTAGGAGACAGATTATCAAGGGAGAACATAATTTGACGCTATTGTTGACACGGGAACTCCTCCACCTCTCTAGACCAGCTCATCGATTATTGAACATAAAGATAAATATTTATACATCATGCTTGTTTCTCTGGATCCCAGATATTAAGCGGTGTACAAATAAAAAGCTTTTCGGACTTAGAAAGAGTACTTGTAATTCATTGAACTATTTGTTTTAATTGCAGTTTGTATTGCTCACATGACACACATTGAGCACATTGAGCACCTTGCTGAAATTTCAACTACGAGGTGAAGTGTATCCATATGTTTTTTCGAGCTTATCTCGCGTTCTGTGGCATGACATCCCACAGCGGGAAGCGGCCCGCCCATTCAAACGTGATCGGAACCTTCCGGAATACCTCGGGTAATTAATAATGAAATTCTGGTTAATAATCCTCATTGCGAGAGATATCGGCACTGTCATTAACAAATAAATAAGTAATAACGAATTTTGGGAAATATTTGATGAGGCTTAAGTCCACAGGGTGGAAATGTATTTAATTAGGCTTGGGGTGAAGTTTGCAAATATCTTATCTGAGAGGAATACACGTGTCAAGGAAATACAGTAAAAATGCGCGAGAATCCTCCTACACGAAATTAATTAATTAATTAGGCCCGTTTATTTTAACGGAAAATATAGCATACAACACCATTATGACTGGAAAAGTAGGTGGAGCACCTGGAGTGAGTCTCGAAGAAATCGGTCCAGCAGTCATCAGTTGGAATGATTGCTTAACAGTAGAGAACACCAGGCAGAGAGTTCCTGGAAAATGCATAAATAGCCCCTCCTCAGGCAAGAGTGTCAGACGTCATTCCATGATCCGAGAGTGATTCTGTGTAAGGCGACATTAGGAAGAAAGTTTAAAGAGGACGAAATAGGCCTGTAGAATCTCTCAATCCAGTTGGCTTAAGGGAGGAATATATTACCAAGTGGTAAATTGTGACCGGTGACAAATTCGATATTGATAACATTGTATCCACGATATCCATCCCGGTCGGGGAAGAAAATCATAAGGTAAATTCCTGAACTTCTCAGGGTGAGACAGCAGATTCACATATAGCTCTTGTGATTTATTGCGGATGATGTTACTTTTGGTAATCGGTAAGGGAGGACTGTAGTCTGGCGGAGATAAGCTCGTGTCTCACGGCCAGTCACACATGTGAAACATCTGGATAGGAAGAGTTGGGAGGTTTCCGCAAACTGTATTAGTTGAGTTCTCGACACGAAGCGTGACGGTGTATTATAAAGTAATGTTTAAGCAAAGAATGTGTCCTGAAATAATCAGGGGCAAAGTCCGTGGTGGCTGGCATAAGTTGAAACCAAAATAACGCCATGCCAACGACGGAATTACAGGTCTATCTAATTTAAATATCATGTTCTGAATTTAGAAATGTACATGCTTATCCCTTTAAATTGATTAATAAATCGTAACATCGCGTTGTATAAGTAGCGTGTGTAAATTTCAGTTTTTCGACGACGATGATATGTATTGTCGTAATTCTAGTGTGGAGGCGAAATGTCTATTCTTTATGCCAGCGTGCGAGATTTTATAACGTGTTTACAAATTTCTTTAAAAAATTAAAAGTGAAGTTAAATATTGCAATGAAAGTCAATGAATTAAAGTTCAGGCCGGTAAAAGTTACAATAATGATAACGATAAAATAACCGTTATGAATTTAATATAGTCAAATATCAAATAATCTGATAATAATAACATACATACATACACTATCATTATAGACTGTTATGCCTTTCAGCGTTCAGTCTGCAAGCCTCTGTGAATTTACTAAACGTCGCCACAGTGCTGGATTTGCAACTAGAGTTGTGGCCTCATTTAGTTCTATACCTCTTATCTTTAAATCGTCAGAAACTGAGTCTAACCATCGTCGTCCTGGTCTGCCTCTACTTCTCTTACCCACCATAGCACAGGCCATTATTCTCCTAGGTAACCTATCCTCCTCCATTCGCCTCACATGACCCCACCACCGAAGCCAGTTAATGCGTACAGCATCATCCATCGAGTTCATTCCTAAATTAGCCTTTATCTCCTCATTCCGAGTACCCTCCTGCCATTGTTCCCACATGTTTGTACCAGCAATCATTCTTGCTACTTTCATGTCTGTCACTTGTAACTTATGAATAAGATATCCTGAGTCCACCCAGCTATCGCTCCCGTACAGCAAAGTTGGTCTGAAAACACACCGATGTAAAGATAGTTTCGTCTGGGAGCTGACTTCCTTCTTACACGATACTGTTGATCGAAACTGTGAGCTCACTGCATTAGCTTTACGACACCTTGATTCAATCTCACTTACTATATTACCATCCTGGGAGATCACACAACCTAAATACTTGAAATCGACCTGTTTAGCTTTGTATCGCCAATCTGACAATCAATTCTGTTGAATTTCTTACCTACTGACATCAATTTAGTCTTCGAGAGGCTAATTTCCATACCATTCTCATTGCACCTATTTTCAGGCTGTCGGCACAATCTGCCATTAAGACCTAGTCGTCAGCATAGGCCGGACTGCTTACTACATTTCCACCTAACTGAATCGCTCCCTGCCATTTTATACCCTTCAGCAGATGATCCATGTAAACTACGAACAACAAAGGTGAAAGATTACAGCCTTGTCTAACCCCTGTAAGTACCCTAAACCAAGAACTCATTCTACCATCAATTCTCACTATGTAATTTCGTGTGGCTATTTCTAGCCGAGTGCTGTCCTTGTAAGGAAGACCCTCCGATGAGGGTGGGCGGCATCTGCAATGTGTAGGTAACTGCGTGTTATTGTGGTGGAGGATAGTGTTATGTGTGGTGTGTGAGTTGCAGGGATGTTGGGAACAGCACAAATACCCAGTCCCCGGGCCATTAGAATAAACCAATGAAGGGTAAATTCCCTGTCCCGGCCGGGAATCCAACCCGGAACCCTCTGAACCGAAGGCCAGTACGCTGATCATTCAGCCATCGAGTCGGATATCAATTCTCATTGAAGCCCAATTGTCAACATAAATGCCTTTGATTGATTTTAATAATCTACAGTTAACTCCATAGTCCCACAGTATAGCGAACATATTTTCCCTCGGTACCCTGTCATATGCTTTCTCTAGATCTACGAAACATAAACACAACTGCCTATTTCTCTCGGAGCATTTTTCAATTACCTGGCGCATACTGAAAATCTGATCCTGGCAGCCTCTCTGTGGTCTGAAACCACACTGGTTTTCATCCAACTTCCTGTCAACGACTGATCGCACCCTCCCTTCCAAGATGCCAGTGAATACTTTGCCTGGTATACTAATCAATGAGATACCTCGATAGTTGTTGCAATCCTTCCTGTTCCCTTGTTTATAGATAGCTGCAGTTACTGCTTTTGTCCAATCTGAAGCTAACTTACCAACACTCCATGCTAATCTAACTACTCTATGAAGCCATTTCATCCCTGCCTTCCCACTGCACTTCATGATTTCAGGTCTAATTTCATCTATTCCTTCTGCTTTATGACAATGGAGTTTATTTACCATCCTTTCCACTTCCTCAAGCGTAATTTTACCAACATGATTTTCCTCCTCCCCATGAGCTTGGCTGTTCTCACACCACCAGGACGATTTCCTTTTATATTGAGAAGATATTCAAAATATTCCCTCCACGTCTCCAGTGATTCCCTGGGATCTATTATGAGTTCACCTGAATTACTCAAAACACTGTTCATCTCCTTTTTCCCTCCCATCCTTAGATTCATTATTACCGTCCATAAAGGTTTCCCTGCTGCTTGACCTAGCCTTTCCAGGTTATTAAAAGATCTTCCCACGAAATCTTTTTGGATTCTATTTCTTTCATCTAAGAACAAATCTTTGTGTACCTCGGTCCTTGTTTGGAGCCATTTCCGATAAGCCATCTTTTTACTTTTACAAGCTGCTCTCACTTCATCATTCAACCAAGATGTTCGCCTTGTCCTATCTTTACACACAGTTGTTCCTAGGCACTCCATTGCAGTTTCTAATACAGCATCCCTGTATGCCACCCATTCACTTTCTATATCCTGAACCTGCTTACTGTCTACTTTTCGAAACTTCTCGCTAATCATATCCATGTACTTCTGTCTAATTTCGACGTCCTGGTGATTTTCTACCCTTATACTTTGCAGACAGATCTAACTTTATCTACCCTAGGCCTAGAGATACTTAGTTCACTACAGATCAGATAGTGGTGTGTATCATCGAAAAATCCCCGGAAAACTCGTACATTCCTAACCGATTTCCTGGATTCGAATTCGGTTGAAATATAGTCTATTATGGATCTGGTACCCCTAGCCTCCCATGTGTAGCGGTGAATAGCCTTATGCTTGAACCATGTATTCGTAACTGCTAAACCCATACTAGCACAGAAGTCCAGCAAACGTTTCCCATTCCCATTAGCTTCCATATCCTCCTCACATTTACCAATCACCCTTTCGTATCCTTCAGTTCTATTTCCAAATCTCGCATTGAAGTCGCTCATTAGCACTATTCTATCCTTGCCGTTGACCCTGACCACGATGTCACTGAATGCTTCTTAAAACTTGTCAACTTCAAACTCATCCGCACCCTCACATGGTGAATACACGGAGAAAATTCTAGTCCTAATTCCTCCAACTGACAAATCTACCCACATCATTCGCTCATTTACGTGCCTAACAGAAACTATGTTGCGTGCAATGGTATTCGTGATAAAGAGCCCTAACTCAGACTCCGCCCTTCCCTTTCTAACACCCGTCAAGTACACTTTATTATCTCCTCTCTCTTCCTCGTAATCTCCCCTTACCGAATATCACTTACTCCTATCACATCCAGATGCATAAGAAATAATATTCACGTCACGATAAAATTGAGATGTTAAATTATGTGTTCGGCAATATTGTCTAGCGAAATTTGCGGTTTATATCGAAATCCAGTGAAAAAAATCGTAAGTCGACATTTTTGGAAACTTCAATTTTGTGACACCGTGTATTTGTGATACAGAAAATCACGGTATGCAATTTTTCTCCTGAGGTCAGAAAAATTTCGAGCAGTTAATTGTGAGATCATTACGAAGTTGTTTGGTCATGAGATCGCTTGTATTTATAGAAGTGTCAAGCAAGACGGAAATGGACAGTAATGGAAATGGAATGTTGTGAGAATAGTTAGGAAGGTGTTAAAAGGCAAAGTGAGCCTGTATTTTAGGAGTGATGTAGCATAAGCAGGATGCCGAGAATAAGAGGCCCTGTATTTCGACGGAGAGGAATTTTTGTGACATTGTGTATAGGTTGAGATGTAATATTTCTGAGACAGGCTGTATAAGCGGAACGATGTCCTGTAACAATCCAGAACGATTGATGTATATAAAGCTGTCAAATTCAAGTGAGCACGTTGTAACCTCTATTTTAAGTACAAGTTGATGTTCTCCCCTGATTGCTATTTTATGTAAGAATGTAGGTAATGGCAGATAAGTCTAAGTGATGGTTCTGTCTGATACCAGCGAAGTGCATTTTGTGACAGCCGACCTCACAAACAAAATACATTCTGACAGACGATCAATATAATACTTGATTATTGTAAGTTGAATTATATTCTGTATCGTAACGAGACGAAAATATCGCTGACTGGAAACATTGCGGGTGGGAAAAGTGAATTTGATTAGAATGAGAGTTAAATCTTGCGTAGATCGATGGGAAGTTATACGTACATCACTGGACAGTTCATGGTGATACCAGTTTGGAGTGTTAACATGAAAGGTCAGTTTGAGCCTCACACTCGAATTATGCCGTGAATATTGTGATGGTCGTGATTATTGTTTTCAGTGATATTACGTAATGTCAAGCGAGAGTTGAGTTAATTTTTTATGTTTAGCGAACGTCACTGCAGGTGTTGAGATTTTATTGAGGAATAGATTAAAATATTCGGGCATGTTATTTAATCCCGATATCACGCTTTATTGTAGGAAATATACACAGTAATATATCCAGGTTCGAGTTCATTTTAGCAGCGAATTTCACTTCATGTGTTAGAGTTTAACGAGGATCAGATTTAATTATCCTAACATTGTGTTAAAAGATTCGATTTCTCTTGCCAGTATGAATGATGTGTAGATATGATAACGTAGCTCAACGGTAGATTTACGATGCTGCGTGTATTATATAATTTGAGGATGAGTGGACACAGTAACGCTGACGCAACGACAGGATACGGACGTCGTCTGTACATAGTCAAGTCATATGTTAGTCATTTCTGCGAATCGACTATAACGATGTTAGTATTTGCAGTAGTGGATACGAATGGGAAAGATAATAGCAGGTACTATTCAGGCCATGTTTCGACATAATTCTTATTAGGCAGAAGGTGCTCCCATAATAGCGTTGCATCCGTAGCGGCATGAATTTAAGGGTTGTCCCACGTGGAAACCTGGTTAATGGCGACTGATCATTACTGCTTAGCGGCGCGTGTTCAAGTTCGATGAACTTTCGTTTTCTATTCACGTTTTCTTTACTTTAAAGTTTATTGTTCGAGTGTCCGTTATATTATGACAGTGCTGTGTGTTGACACTTAGTTGATTTATGTAGGATTTACACTACGAACGCGGTTTCGATTCGTCAGCTGTCAATATATTTTATTTTCATATTTCGTTATTCACATTATTTATGTGAGACGTTGATCTACCGATCACTTGTAGTTTGGTTTAGTGGGACAAGTGTAGGTAGACAGATTTGTAATTGTAGTCGTAGTTATAAAATTTTGGAAAGATTTCCTTTTGTTTGTTTGATATTGTTTACTTGTATTTAACAAATTTAACGACGTAATTGTTTCATAACCAGACTTTAGTAAGACCATTTTCAAGTTGCTTATCACTTTCTTATAACTTCAGTATTTCTGTCATTTCTTCTAAATGCACAATGAATTAAGATTTTCAGGAAAGTGAAGTCTTCGTAAAGGTTTCCTAGGCTAGTACGAAATGAAAATTAGTAACGCAGGACCCAAGAAGGGTTTGAACTCCCACTCCTCCACGTGTATACTTATTTTTTTTCTTTCTTTCCTTCTTTCCTTCTTTATTTTTTCTTTCCTTCTTAGTCCGTTTTCCCTCCAGGGTTGATTTCTCCATCGGACTCGGCGAAGGATCCCCCATCTACCGCCTCAAGTACAGTGTCCTGGAGGGCGAGATATTGTGTCTAGGATACAACTGGGGAGGATGACCAGTACATCGTCCAGGCGGCCTCATGCTATGGTTAACAGGGGCCTTTTGGGGGTGGGAAGATATTAAGGGATACCCAAGGAGGAGGGAAGGAAGCGGTTGTTGACTTACGTTAGGCACGATCCCATGATTTAACTAAAGGGAAATTGGGAAACCACGGATAACAACTTCAAGGATGAATGATCTGGGAATCGAAACCTCCCCCCTCTACTCAGTCGACCATAGAAGTTGAGTGAACCCCGTTCCAGCTCTCATACCACTTTTCAAATTTCGTGGTAGAACCGGGAATGGAATGCGGGCCTCCGAGAATGGCAGCTAATCCCACTAACCCCCACAGCACAGTATATCTACCACACATACTTCCGTGCGGCTATTTCCAGCGTGAAAGTTCAATACTTATTACTCTCTATTTACAAGGAGAAAGAAAGTATTCGCTTCGAAAAGTTACGGATGTGTCACAGCCCTACGGCCCGGTTTTATACCTCTATTGAACGCTCTAACGGTAGGATTGACATGGCGCAAGCTATTAAATCTACTCTACAGCGTTTGCGTGCCATACATTATAAAATACTGTGAAAAATATGTTTCCATCAATTTCGATAGGATGAGACTATACATGTCTATAATTGGCCCTAACCTATCGTGTTTTATATGATACCGTGATCGGCCTTTTCTATCCAAACAATATGGCCTCTTGGACCAATCAGGTGCGCAGTTCTCTACTGACAGCTATGGCAGTGGCTATGGTTTTCACTGTACAGTAAATTTTCTTAAAAATGACTAGAGTATTGGACTCCGCTCTGCGTAAAATGGTACAGTATATGGGTCTCAATGACAACTCTTTTTACCATTCTTACATTGTGCGGGAAAGTGTATATCGGTCTAACTGCACTTAAAATTGCTATAAAATTGTGCATATGTCAGAACAAAGAGGCATTTAATTCCTAGTTTGTTTCAAATGTTCGGCTAAAAATAGGGACAGCTCTACCACCCGGCATATTGTCACTATTCAGATAACAGCACAAGTAAAGTATCCCACTATACCTTGAGCAATAACAAACATGCACACAGATTTTCAATATTCGGTAATACAAAGCTTCCAAGTGAGTATTATACCTTTACTTACCGAATTATATCCTTTTATTATTTTTTTGGCAAAAATGTTATATAGTTTTCTGTCATGGATATTTAGATATACAAATATCTACGAAACAATAAATATGCAAAATATTAGTAATTTGGGTCAAAATGTAACTAGGGACTTGAAAGTCCCGACAGGATTCACGGGAACATTTTCAAGGTGAGTGTGAATGAAAACACAACATTACTACTATGATAACCAAAAGGGAATTTTAAGCCTGAAAATTAATATATTTCTTCTGACTGTGTCGTTCGGCTCCATTGATAAAGTGTTAGCATACAGGCCGTTAGTACAAGAAGTCCCAGGTTCAATTCCCGAAAAGGCCGGGGATTTTAACTGCCACTTCCCCTGGCTTGGAGGCTGGTTGTCTTACCTTATTAACCATTACAATTCATCTTAATTAGCACCCTATCCTCGTGGTTGCCGATAGGGAATTAACTGCGTGAAATCAGAAGACGTGCACCAGGACTCTCCTAAGGCCAAGCAACATCATCATTATTATTATTATTATTATTATTATTATTATTATTATTATTATTATTATTATTATTATTATTATTATTATCTGTGACAGTAAAAGTAAAGGTAAATGCAGAAGTTACAGTCCAAGTAACATTATTAGTAACCGTAGATGCAATTATTTAGCCTTAATTCAGCAGCTGAATTTTTAGATATAGACTGTAATCCTTACGAAATCTGCAGTAAAAATCCTTTCTTGCTTTTTAGCGTTATGTATCTCAACAGAAAATGCCACTTCACTACCATTACGAAATTCATCACTAGAAATTAAGACAGCAAGGTGAATGGACGGAATAGTGCTTAGCGATGTGTCAAGGGTAGGAAGTGCAAATGCGAGTGAAACATGGGAGTATCAATAGTGTGCTATAGACAGGGGGCAATGCAGAAGGAAAATGGAAGCAATACAGACCGGAATCAATAACCATAACATAATGCAGATGGTGTTTACAGCAGTAGTGGTCGTGGTGCTATTGGTGATCGGTGGTAGCGAACTAAACCCAGGGCCTGGGTTGTCTTGGAATATATGAAGAAGCTCAAGAAGGTCTTGAAGGTGGACAAGGCGCGGGATATGGTAATGTAACAAATTAGAGACTCGAAGGAATTGAGGACCTTCTTAGAAGCAGAACTCAATAATATCAAAGAGAGCTTGCCACAAGATAAGTTTGAGATGGCTGAAATGGAAAACAAGGTACTGGAATTAAAAGAAAAGATGGGAAAGATCGAAGTAAAGGAACGGATTCGAAAGAAGGAAAAGAAGAGGAGAAGTATAATAATCTATGGATTGACAGAGGCATATAAAGAGAACCCAAGTGAATTTTTGAATAGAATACTTTCCTTAATCAGGGAGAAACTGGAATTTTAATGCTATGAAAGTGACATGGATTATGTATTCAGATTATGGAAAAATACTGGAAGGAGACCTATAAAATGCACGGTATCTACCATGAAGCCTCAAAAAATTTTGGAGGATGCGAAGAAGCCAAAGGGTCAAAAACATGGATGAAGGAAGAACTTGATCAAGAGGAAATTATAAATATAAAAACGCTTTGCTTTCATCTACAAAAAGCGCGGCAATCAAGACAAAAACTTATGTCAGCTTAAGAAGACTCGTGGTTATGGGTGACACTTGAAACAGGGACTGGTCGGTGAACCAGCTACGTGAGATGGAGCAACGGCCTGATGTGTCAGTTACGTGCAAGGTGAGGGATATGGGTAAGGAGCAAGGCCCAGCTGAGTCAACAGCAGGAGAAACAGAATCTGCAGCAGCATTCTCGGATGGCGTTGCTGATCAGAGTGAAAATGGAGGCTACGGCGATCGATTTACGAAATTATGTCGACATCATCAATCCAGACAAGCAGCACAGAAAGGTGTGGTTCTAAGGGGATATACCGGTTCAGGAAGAAGAGGAGAAGAAAAACGTAAGCCTGCTTTAAACTTAATGGACATTTGGGCTAAGAAAATGATTGACAAGTACTGAGGAAACTAGGGGTAGGGAAGAAAGAATAGGTAGTACCCCAGGTGATCCCATTATTCATTTAGATAAATTAAGATTGACCAGTATTAGAGGGTTGACCTCAACAGATATACTTGCAAATTAATAAGTTGACTGGGGTGTGGGAGTAATAAATATAGAGGGTACGATGAGTAAACTGGTAAATGATGAGTTCAGGGAGTTAATGTGGGAAAATGAGATTGCGGCGATGATTGAAACGTGGATGGCGGATGGATATAATTTGCAAATACTCCATAAAGAACACAGATCTGGCGTCCGCTTTCCTTCAGTGCTCTGTATTCAAGGGACAGCACACAACTGAAAATATAGCGGGAAAATTGAAAGAGGTAATTGCGCAGTGGAATATTACGGGTAGAGTGACTGCCATAATAACCGACAGCGCTGCAAATATGGCTGCAGCCGTCGAAAGTTAGTCAATTCGCCCTGTGCCTTGCGTTGCGCATACGTTAAATCTCGTATTCTTGTACAGCATGAGGAATACTTCTGATTTAACGCAAGTATTAAACCACTGCGCAGAGACAGTCGCATACTTGTAAGTATAATTTGTGTGCTGTTACCTCAGTATTACAGAAACTTTATATCATACAGGCAAATATCAATATCCACTGTTTTCCTATCTTTTATCAGGCATAATAATATCACCAGTGAAAAACTGGCCAGTATTCAGGTCTCTGCTGGCAAACAAAACCCGCGCATGAAGCAGCAGGTCGTGACGCGATGGAGCAGCAAACTGACGATGGTCCAACGTTTGCTGGATATTAAGGATGAAATTGTCCTAGCTCTATCGGACTTAGTCAACGCGCAGTGTTCACTCACAAGTCGGCTGTAATTTTTTTGCAGTCACTTTATTCTGAAATCCTAACTAACGAAATTAGCGTGTTGATTATTTACTAATGTATTTATATTTATTGATTTATTTCAGCGGACGAGTGGCGAAAATTACCCGATATGGTTCTTGTTGCCCCTCCTTTGCTGACAATGACGGAGGTATTATCAAGAGATCAATACGTCACCTGCTCGCAGATCATTCCGCTGATTCATGGATTGTTTCTGGAAGTGAGTAAGAAGCAGGGAATATTAACCAACGAAGTGTCCAAAATGTTCTCTGCTTCTCTCCTTTCGGCGACAGAAAAGAGACTTTTGCGTTGTGAGTTTCGTTCCGTTTCCAAATTGGCAATATTTTTTGACCCACGCTTCATAAAAGCTGCTTTCGGGTCACCAGGAAAGGCTGAATAAACCCGAAAGCAAGCGGAATCGAAAATTGCTGCATTTGTTAAGAAGCATGAACAAAACTATTTAGCGCATCGCCTTTCTGAGGAAGGCGCGGCAGGGACGAGCTCATTTGGTGGTGGGTTACTGACATTTTTATTTCAGAAGAAGGCTGAGAGGGTGTCAACTGCAGCGACTGACGCTAGGATAAGTGTCCGTCAGTACATTGAGACGGCTCCCGCGCCTCCAACTACCAGTCCAGTGACATATTTTGCAACAATACCACCCACAACATTGCCTCATAGAACCATACGTCAGCATCATTGCCCCGAAAAACCGGGCTACCGCCATATACCACCATACGCCAAGGCGTTCAATGGCATAGGACCTTTTCATTCTAGAGTCAAATGTCCCCTCATCTAGAAAGTGAGGGAAAGTAAACTTCAAAGTGATGGGTGAATTAAAGCTCCTTCCACCGTGAAGGATCAACTGCACTCCTCCATTCCACAGGATCAAACCAACGGACTCCCAGAGTCGCGCTGCGTTCACGGTATTGTCCCCGTTAAAATTGGCGATATTGTGTATATTTTCAACAAGTGGAAATTAAAAGTTTTATTGTCTGCTTGGAACTCCAATATGCCATTGGGGAAGTAGTGGCGAGCTAAGAAAGAGGTTTTTTTTCATCATTCAGAGGGGTGATACATGGCCCGGACCGTGCCAAGGTCGAGGCAAATCACGTGACTACCGCCGCACGCGCGCAACTCACATTCTGAATCTGGAATAGTCTGAGCCAATTAAATGAGACCCATCAGCCAATTATCGTTCTCGTTGAAGATCACACCTCCCAGGCCGATAAGATAAAAAGGCCTTGTTACGAGTAAATTGCTCTCTCTGAATATCCTTCTCTGTATTGCTCTCTCTCTCTCTCTGAATATTCTTCGCTGTGCTGCTATTCTGAACTCTAGACTTGGATGTGCGACGCTACGTTATCCGACCACGTGGAGAAATGATTTCCAGTTCAGTCGACGCCCGTTCTTCCAGAATTTAGCGAGATAATTAGCGAATTCCTATGGAGTAAAACACGCATTAAGAACTAAGTTAAGTGTGACTGTGTAGACGAGTTATTAACGTTCGACGTGTGCTTGTGCAAATACTTAATCTTGTCATCTCAGTTACAGCTTGTGACTCGAATTCTACAGAAGTCGTCTTAGAAGCTGAACACCTCAAGATGGACAATTCCACAACCATCTATAACACAACCTTATCGAGGGACACCTGCTACAAAGTCTCCATGGAGCTGTAAAATGTAAGGCGTATCTGGTAATTGGAAGGAGACTGACCGGAGGAAAATGCTGGAATAATTGACTGTCGACGGGGACCGAACTCCATCTAAAACTTGAGTACCTTTTAATTTAATTTATCTGTCTCACCTTTTGTACAACTAGAGGTCTTTCTTCTTTAAGTCGTAGATCTATTAGTTTGTTGTAGTTAGAAACATTTCATTTTTCCACTTCTTAAAGTGTCGTGGTAGACTAGGTACGTGTGAATGTAATTTTGAATCTGTTAGAGTAGACATGTAGGTTGTCTTTGAATGATTTCCCATGCTTAGGAGCTTAATATTTAAAAATCACTGACCACGCGATAAATCTACTTCTCTTGTAATGTTGAAAGTTATTGGACTCAAATTTACGTGTATATTTTGAGTGAATAGGGTCGAACCTAGTGTCTTTCAAGATCACTTGCTGTATTTATGATGAAGTCATCTAATTTTATGATATTCCACGAGGATCAGTGGATGTAATAATCACTTCAATAATAATAATATTGACTAAAGATCGGGTAAAACAGAATTAAACGCTCGTGAGCCATAAATTTACAGTAGAGTCCTTATACGTGAGATCGAATGTGCTCAGTTCATGAAGGGTCTGGAATATGACCAATCCTGAGGGTTATTTGTTGTATAATTGAGCGATTGATGATTTAATGATGATATTTGACTTATTATTGTGTATTGGGAGCGAAAGACAGAATATAATTATTGGAGTACGTGTTGCGAGTGTATTTCACAGGTAGGGAATAAAAATAATACGGTTAAGGCTCACGCTCGCGATAGTTTGAACCTGTAGCCCAAGCGATGGTAGTGCTTATGTATTTTACTAGAATCTTCCATTATAATTTCAAGAGTTAGATGAACTCACATCGATATGTGAAATGTGTTTCTACCAAGTGATACCCATGACTTCGATCACTAGTCACCATTAATGAAGAATAATTTCAGTACACAGATTATTTCTGCTAGATATTACGTCACCTGACCACTCGTAAAAATCATGAATAAACTTGCCAAAACAGGATTCGATGTAAATAATGTACATAAAATACGTGTTTCCTAGTGTGAATGTGTGTGTATTTGTAAATACGTATATTTCTCTCGTATCATGTTGGTCCAATTTAATTCGATATGGTCGTGCACTTGCTGCGACGCAGATTACATTCATCGTTGTGTGCTGCCTTAAGAAGTAATTTTCATGCCCTTAGGAGAAAATTTGATCAACTTAAATCGAGGAAGACTAGAAAAGGATTTATTTTTTCATTAGCGAGATTTAAAAGGAAAGATCACCTCGTTATCTTACGAAGGCACTCGATTTGTAAATAAAATATATTTAACTAGCTCACACGTGGATAACATAAATTTCTGACATATTTATAGTTGAACTTTGAAAGATTTTAAGATTAATTTGATTGGAAATGCAATACAAAGGTCAGAGGTAGAAATTCGTTACCCGCATAATTACTTTCAGTTATGGTGAAAATAAGTCATAATAATTAATTGGAAAATAATTATTCTGGAATGCTAATGACGATCGTTAGGTAAATGATGCAGTGGAAAATTAATGAGAACATGATCGTGTGACAGTGAAGCATAGGTTAATTAAATGATGAGAGATTAATAATAATAATAGTAGTAATAATCAGAATAATAATTAATTTATTTTGAGAATTTTTAAATCAATTTTCATTTTCTACTGAAGTTCATGTTGGTGTCATTGACTAATATTAAATACTGTAAATGATAAATTTAGTTGAGTTCATCTTAAAACCACGTGTTGAGACTACTCTGAATTGGTAAAGCTTTGAACACATTTATTGTAAGACTCTCGTTAGCAAGACAGTTGTTTAATTATTTTATGAACCTCTATGTAAATTTTTTAATCCTTTCAATCAAATATTTTGATTTGGAAAGGCAAGAGGCCTAATTTTTCTTTGGTTTTCATTACAGCACAGTAAGGCTGGAGATTAAGAACACGTGTCACTCAAAACCGAGAAAGAAATAAAATATTATGGAAGTTCAATGTAAAAAAAGAATATCATCAAGAATATTTTCATTTATTATTTGCTTATGTGAATAAATGTCAGAGTGTTGTTTGAACATTTCTTTTTAACCTGCATGGTCATCAACCCTTAACTTCCCTTAAATGCCTCTAGAAAGTGATAGCCAACGATCGAACGGTCCACCTCGGGATCTGTCGCTCGCTGGCTGGGCTTAGCTCGGGAATAATGGGGGCAGTATAAGATCTAAATACAACACTAAACTAACTTAAAGGCATAAAAGAACGGAGGAAATCTAGGATGCATTTTTACGGTAAAAAGATAATCAAAGAAGAGTTTAAAAACCTATTTATTATACCCTTTTAAAGCACATGATTAATTGAAGTCAACCCTGAATATATGTATGTTCAGTCTTCAGCCCTAACGCTGGTTGGATCCTCAACAACTCCGGCATCAGCTGTCATCACTGAAGAGGGATACTAGAGAAATGAGGATTCAGGTAGTTTCCTGTCGCTTTCCTCACCGAGCCAGAAGTTGCTATTACATATCAGTCTGCCAAGCCCACTGAAATGCATGCTCCAACCGACCCTATGTGCAAAATATTCACATCATTCATAGCTGGGACTGGCTGCAGAAGGAATGGCATTACTAGCATCGCTCATATATCAGTCACTTTCATATTGTCAAAGCCAAGTATAAGACAGAGGCAGATCAATGAAAGTAACACAATTACTCTAGCCCATACCAGAAGACATATTGCACTGTAAACACTAGGTCCCTGAATAATTCTACAATAATAAAAACAAAATATACAATGTCCGATGGACTAAATACAAATTTGGAGTGTCACTCCTTTCATTGAGAATTTTAATAATTCATTTTATTTGATCGTTTAATCAGTTGATCGATCCTTTCCTTTTTGACATGACAATTAATACAGCTATATCACTATTAATTTGAATGTATGTTAAGTACAGAAATATCCTTGTAAATGCGACGGTTCTCACTACAAGTTTTCCTCACTATTAGAAGAAACACACTATCTATGCTAAAATCGGAGACAACTTGGAGCGGTCGCCTAACTAATTAACTATACTATTCATTAATAAACAAAAGAATAAGCTAACACTAGTGGTCAAAATCACAATAAATCAACAAAATTAGACAGATGTCGGGTCCGGAATCGAACCCACATCGCAATGAATCCAATACAAAATAACGAAACAGAACCTGTCCTCGAAATCATACATAAAGCATTAAACAAATCTCAAAGAGCATAATCAAAACTTATGTACAATATTACAAACATAAGTATAAGCAATAAACACATGCGACTGGCCGTACAACAAAAAGTAAACTTGTGTGTGACGAAAATCCAGGGTATGCCTTGGACTTCGAACCGGTTGTTTTCCTCGATGGCACCGGCAAACGGGTCTCTAAATATTCAATTTATCAATTATTCATAAGATCAACAAACAATACAATACTGGCGTTCCAGTTATTTAATTTCTTTACAGAAATTAACATGAACGAGTTAAAAAGAAATCCTCTAAATGCAATCGCATTTATGCGAAACCCCAAGTCTTAGTGGACAGGCTTGAACAATACCCTTGGCAGTGTCCCTTCTTACAAGGGAGTGCTAACACATCCTTTTAAAATCATAAATCATTCAGCGCAGAACCACACCTAGTAATGGCTGGCCGGAGATCACTCCTTTTAAATACATTCAAGGCGAGAAGACAAGTTTTCATGAGAAAAACATCGTGATAAATATATATTATTTCAACTGATATACTCTTATATTCAAAAGCTCCATTGGCTTATTAATTATCTGCCCACTTACAATTCATTAACTCAACATCAAGCCACATTTCATCTTTTAAGTATCACATCCATAGACTTAGAATATCCAGGTTCACATCCAGTCGATTGCATAGAAAATATCTGCAAGTGTTTTCCTAAAGTTTGAAATCAGACAAAATCTCAAATGGATTTAAATATATCCATACTTTTATCCTAATTTTAAAGAAAAGTATACACTTGTTGACATAAAATGAAAACTATACCTAAAAATGGGACGCCGTCCGTTCGTGTCCCGGCTTGTCACAACTTACACTCATGCAAATTTAGATTAAAACAGGAGTGCCTTTCTATGCCTATGATTATTATGCCAGTTTTGGCATTTTTAAGATACTATCGCCATGCATTACCAAAGAGATTGAATAATCCATGTAAAAAGTCTACATTTTACGGTTTGAGATCATCAATAAAACAAATCTGTATTTTGCCCTCCTAATCTAAAACACTCTCAACCTTTCTTATATTTCATCATTAAATAACGCACATGCGTTACATTAAATTTACATTTTACAGGCCCAAAACTTTAGCCCATATTACAGAATGCCCGTTCCCATCTAGGAAAATATTAATTATTACAGTATGAAGATCACTCACAAGTCTCTCCTTAATTCAAAAATACATACAGTGTACATTACTAACCTAGCTTATGTGATTAATTAATTATATGAAATTAACCGTGCCATTTACTCAGATAATATTTAGATTTTGATGTATTCATCGCCATGTCGGGAAATCCATGGTTCGGGCCTGAGAAAGGCCCTTGGCGTCGTTTAACCCTTCATCGTGCTGGCGTGGGTCACAGGTTCGAATCCTATTCTGGTCCTGCTGAGCACGTTCATAATCCTAGGGTCCTCTTCTTCTCTGTAACAAGTCTAATGACGCTGAATTAAGTTGCATCATTCACAAACACAATTTTCGAATCTGTAACAGTTCTCGCCGTCACGTTAGTTAAAATTTTCAAACACTTTCAGTACTTTAATTTTATCTATAACATATACAAAAATTTTCACACCGCGTATTGGCAAAATGCTTATTAGCACTCCCGAATACAGGTAAGGTCAGAACACCAGCGAACAATGTGTCTGCCTTCAATATTTTGCGTCAAGTGAATAACTTCCTGAACATGGCGGGCCCTTATATAATTTCACCCCTATACGAACAATAGACGGCGAGCAGCCCCCACAACATTTTATATATAACGGTGGTTCTATGGGTTGTGTAACATCGGTAATGAGCTCAAATGTGTGACTCAGGCTTTCAAACACTCTTGCATCGTGCGGAAAACAAACCGATCTGAAATTTTTTATCAAAATAATGCCTTTTAGGGGATCCTCCGTCCGGAGTCTGCGTACTCAGTCGATGTTTGTACGCTACTGGTGCTTATATAATATACCGGTGGCGTAACTTTCCACACATTGAAACTTTATAAACAATTAGAATTTTGGCTGCAGTCTACAGTAAAAGCACATGTCGAGGTTTATCTTACTAATTAATATGCTTATCTCGAAATCTTGCAATACAAATCAAGCTTACACGTTGGCATTACCGCGTTTCAGCCATTTTTATTGAGCGGAGTTATTGCTATATATTTTCCTTCCTTGCCATTTTTCATAGCTCGCTGTCTTTCTGGGGATTTCTCCAGCTGTGACGGACTCGTGTTTACACCATCAAGCCGGAGGTGTTATGAAAACTGATGCAACCTAATGCAACTTTACTCCAATCTGGACAAAGGAGCTTGAAAACATTTTCCACCGCATAAATCAATTTTTAATTAATTATGTGTATGACCGATGCGGTCACAACTGGAACAAAGAAAATAAAAGTGCCACCATTAGTGATGTAGCCTTATGGTATTTCTCCGTACCAGCAACATCCGTTCAGGCCGACAGAGTATTTTCTAAGGCTGGAGAAATTATAACCGAGAAAAGAAACTCTCTTCAGCCGAAAACGGCTGGCGTCCTTGTCTTTCTGTATGGAAACAAACAATATTTGTGAAGGAAGGCTGTTGTTGTTGATGATACACAATTATGCAATAATTAGCACTGTCACCAGTCATAATTTTTGTTAAGTCGTATCCCATAACACGATTTTTAGAGCTTAAACGCTATCGTCCGATGGTGAAATGTAATAATAATAATCATGTCATTGGCTTTACGTCCCACTAACTACTTATACGGTTTTTGGGGATGCTGTGGTGCGAGAATTTGGTCTCACAGGAGTTCTTATACGTGTCATTAAATCTACCGACATGAGGTTGACGAATTTGAGCACCTACAAATATCACCAGACTGAGCCAGGATCGAACCTGTCAAGTAGAGGTCTGAAGGCCAGTGCCTCAACCGCCCGAGCCATTCAGCCCGGCATGCAATGTTAATACTATTAATTATTTCATAACGAATTAATTTACAGGCACGGACAAGGCCAGCATTATAACATGTTTATATTTAACATTATACATAATTATGTTTGTATGTAAGAATGCTATGTTTAATACCGCCAAATAGGTCCAGTATTAAGTTGAAGGAGGATCATAATTTCGCGCACTAATAATGAGAAGTTGTAAAGTCCTGTGAAAATTCTCGTTCATTTCTCCTTACCTAGTTTACACTATGCGCTTGACATTCAATAGGAAGTTCTGATACATAATTATGTTTGTACGTAAGGATGCTAGCTGTAATATCACCAAATAGTGAAGGTATTAACTGAGGGGCCTAGTTTTGAACAATAGTAGAGGCAAGTTATAAATTCCTTAGGAAATGCTCATTCATTTCTCCCGTACCAAGTTCACAATATGAGCTTGTAATTCAATCGGAGGTTCTCCGGAGGCATCGATTGAAAGCGCCCGGAGTCTCCGCCACGTAAACAACCGCTTAGTGAACAGCGCTACTGAAAACCATCATCAGGACAGTGGGGTTCGAACGCACTATCCCCCGGTTGCAAGCTCACAGCTGCGTGGCCGTGACTGCACCCCCATCTCGGCCGGGAAAGTAGTAATCAAGCAATCACAAGCAATGAGGGGTGGTTAGTACATTTCAAAGCTTTGTTAGGGTGTAAACATGCATGGAAAATGAATGAAACCCATACTGGTGTGCTTAGACAAGTGGGGTACACTCTGCCTGAAACAGGTGAAATGGCAAACACATTAAAAAGGGTAAGGGGGCAAGTGCTATCAGTGGAATCAGCTATGAATTTTGTAACGAGTTAGGTAAAAACAGCTAGATACTGGAAATACTATCTAGAATATTCAGTTACATCTTTGATCTTTGGTGGCGGAAAAATTCCTAGTTCTTGGCAAGAAGGAATTATATGTCCAGTATAAAAAGGAAAGGGGAATGAACTATGGGGGTATTACCTTGCTGAATACACTTAGTAAGATATACGCAGGGATTCTGGCAAGAATAATTACAAAATGGGCAGAAGATTACTCTATACTCTCAGCGTACCATTCGGCTTTTAGCAAAGGAATGAGAACCAGAGATAATAAAAATAAACCCCATGGTACCACAGCCCTTGAAGGTTCTTGGTCTACCAAGCGACCGCTGCTCAGCCCGAAGGCCTGCAGATTGCGAGGTGTCGAGTGGACATCAATACGAATCCTCTTGGCCGTTATTCTTGGCTTTCGAGACCGGTGCCTCTATCTCACCGTCAGATAGCTCCTCAATTCTAATCACGTAGACTGAGTTGACTGCGAACCAGCCCTCAGGTTCAGGTAAAAATCCCTGATCTGGCCGGGAATCGAACCCGCGGCCTCCAGGTAGGAGGAAGTCATGCTACTCTACACCACGGGGGCGGCTGATTATATATCTATATACCAGGTGGCTCTCTAACGCCGTACTTTCTACTTATAAATGCCCCGCATGCACAAGTGATGAATGGGATGTGTACCAACTGATTTTCACAGGGGAACTACTGCCAGCGGGCAGGTTACGTCAGAATATGAAGAAATAAGAAACGGAGTGTTGCTCGCAGCATGGTACTCAGCGCTGCCGGTCAAATGCACCCCTTGCATTAGTAAACATCGTTTTCGACCGCATAGTTCTAGGCTGGTGTATGGTGCAGCCGCACTATATTTGCTGTCTGCATACCGGCAGTGGCCAGTGTGATCAGCAGCGACGAATACTCAGACATTACTTTAATCCGGACAATCTGGTCTGAATGCAACAGAGGCTCCAAACAGACGTATGCCTTCTACACACGTACTTCACCGAACAGCATTAGTTTTTGTTTCATACAAGCAACTCTTCCATCGAGTGGAATGTCTACACATGTATAAATTAATAAGTTATTAGATTTACTTTTCTGCATCATTGGCGTGTCTACAAACAGTAGTGGCGATTAGGGGTGGGGTGACGAGGGACAGTCGCCCCCTCCCCACTCTGTGGAGCAATCATTACATTTTTATTCCACTTTAGCCAGCTGGAACTAGGAATTATTTTAAAAAAAGCTGTTTGTACAAATCTTGTTATCTTATCTGTTAATTCCTTCGTTTATTTTCTTTAATTATTAACATAATTATTGACGGAAATACGCACAATATGATGTTCGTCGAGGCTAACCAATTTGTAATAGCACTACCGCAAGTAGTGAAGACTTTGCATGTGCTCTGAGGAAGGGTAGTAGGGGTATATATTTTTTGCTGAGGTCGTGGCACCTGAGTAATAATTCACCCATTTGCTGCGCGCATTCATCATTCTGGCACTCTCTTTAATGTCTGTTAGTTTCTTAGTGAGTATTCAAATACTAAATGATTTTTAATTGCATAATGATGCCGTACTTCTATTTAATTATACGGAGCGAGTTGGCCATGGTGTTGCGGGCGCACAGCTCTGAGCTTGCACTCGGGAGATTGTAGTTTCGAATCCCACTGTCAGCAGCCCTGAAGATGGTTTTCCGTGGTTTCCCTCTTTCACACCAGGCAAGTGCTGGGGCTGTACCTTATTTAAGGCCACGATCGCTTCCTTTCCACTCGTAGCCCTTTCCTGTCTCATCGTTGCCATAAATCCTATCTATGTCGGTGCGACGTAAAGCCAATTGTTAAAAAATATTCAGCTGTAATCGTATTTCAACGGGAGCTAATACCAACGTTTCTAAATTATTTATTTGTGTTATGTTATTTATTAAGTAAATGCCCCGTAGTATGTTTGTGAGACGTGGTGAAAATTTTATTATACAGCACTGAATCAAAATCTCAAAAAACTATTATTACCAATAATCCACGGGGCAGATCAAATACATTTACATATAAAATAACATAATACAAACGAAATAATTCGGTCTGGTGAAAGTAAAGTTGGTGTCCGCCTCTGTAGTGTAGTGGTTAGTGTGATTATCTGCCACCCCCGGAGGCTGGGGTTCAATTCCCGGCCCGCCACGAAATTTGAAAAGTGGTATGAGGGTTGGAACGGGGTCCATTCAGCATCGGGAGGTCAACTCAGTAGAGGTGGGTTCGATTCCCACATCAGCCATCCTGGAAGTGGTTTTCCGTGGTTTCCCCCTTCTCCTCCAGGCAAATGCCGGGATGGTACCTAACATAACGCCACGGCCGCTTCCGTCCCTCTTCCTTGTCTAGCTCTTCCAATCTTCCCATCCCCCACCAAGGCCCCCGTTCAGCATAGCAGGTGAGGCCGCCTGGGCGAGGCACTCGTCATCCTCCCCAGTTGTATCCCCCGACCCAAATTCTCACACTCAAGGACACTGCCCTTTTTTACAATTGACTTTACGTTGTACTGACACAGTTAGAACTTATGGGAAGGACGCGTCCGTGTCCTTAATTAAGGTACAGCCTCAGCATTTACCTGGTATGAAAATGGGAAACCACGGAAAACCATCTTCAGGGCTGTCGACAGTGGGATTCCAAACCACTATCTCCCGAGTGCAAGCTCACAGCTGCGCGCCCGTAACCCCACGGCCAGCTCGTCCGGTATAATTACATAGATGTACGGCATGATTATGCCAGTAAAAATCATTTAGTATGTGAATACACACTAAGAAACTAACAGACAATAGACTGCCAGACTGACGAATGCGCGCGGCAAGCAGGTGAATTAACTCAGTGGCCAAGACCTCGGCAAAAAAATATGTACCCCTTCTACCCTTCCTCACAGCACATGCAATGTCTCCACTACTTGCTGTAGTGCTATACAATAAAGGGAAGATTTAGCATATGAGACAACAAGGCTTGTACAAATGGCTTTTTTAAAAGATCCAGCTGGCTAAAGTGGAATAAAATGTAATGTTTATAAGTTGGGTGTGGGAGCGACTGTCCCTCTTCACCCCACCCGTAACCACCGCTACTGTTTGTGGATATGCCAAAGATGCAGTAAATGAAATCTAATAACTTATTAATTTATACACGTGTATACATTCAACTCGATAAAATAGTTGATTGTATGGAACAAAAACTAATACTCTTCGGCAAAATATGTGTGTAGAAAGCGTAGTCTGTTTGGAGCTTCTGTTGCACTCCGAACAGGTTGCCCAGCTTAAAAATATGTCTGTGTGTTCGTCACTGCTGATCACACTAGCCATTGCCGATATGCAGACAGCAAATATATTTGACTACGTAGGTGTAGTATGAGTAGTATGAGCAAACCACTTTCATATTGATTACAGCGAGCCTCCAATGCTTGTCCTCGATTCCTATTAGATGTCCCAATCCAAACTCATATTAGCTCTTTCCTTTCTCAGTTGTTACAGCTAAGATTGACTGAACGACGTAAATACCACGCTGTTTCCCTTCTCTACAGTGTTCGCTAAACATGCAAATCAGGCTCACCGTATGATAGAGTTTCCCTCGAGGTCATCCACACGATCCGCCATGTCCATTCCCATACATCACAGTAACTCGTACAACAACACATTTATACCTGCTACCATACGTTCCTTGAATTCAATCCCAGCTGAAATTAGGGGTATAGGCAATCCGAGGATATTTAAAAGGAAATGCTTAATGTGGTACTCAAATCTGTAAAAATTAGATCGCACTAAGGAGAAAAAAGTAATATTTAGTTCTTAATTATCAATTAGGATATAAAATTATGGAGGTTAAGTAAATTAGTTTTAGTGATTTTTGGATATGGGTGTAACTGATGATTTTATGTACATTTTTCTATAAATTGTACAATATCGGTTGGCATAATAGCAGGCTTCATAGCCTGAGCCGCACCGTATTAGAAAGGCATAAAACTAAACTAAACCAAACTAAACGAAACTCTGTGGAAAATATATGGAACAAGCGCATCTACTAATAGTTTGTACGGCAACCGTAGCACTAATAGTAAAATATCTGGGAAGTGAATATAAAGCAAAAATAGAAAGTGTGTGTGTGTGTGAGAGAGAGAGAATTCTATACAATAGCTAAAATATTAAATAAAAAGTGGATTACTCCTGGATAAATAGCAAACTTTGTATCTTAAAAAGTATGTGGAAAAAAGAAATTAAAACATCAAAACAAATGAAAAGGAGAGTAATGAAGGATAGGGATAGGACGGATGTGTATAAAAGTAATAGTAGGTTAATAATTAGGTCAAATATAGTTTACATAAATTGTTGTATTTTCGTGTCATTATATTCTATTCATAATCCAGCCATTAAGTAAGAAACGTTATAATTATGAATAAAATTACTAGTAGGTTAAAAATTTTGCCGAATGTAGTAATATTTAAATTGTTATATTGTCCTGTCATTATAGTTTTATTTATAATTCATCCGTTAATTAAGACAAGTTGTAGGTGGTAGGATACTCCCAAAATACTTGTGACACTAAAGTAAGCATTTGTATGGTGTGATATACCTGGAAAGTTTTCTAAATGCATGTGAAGGCGCGTTTGTGTTTTGCCTGAAAAGGTTTGACTTAGTGTTGTAGTATCTCCTGGAAAGTGGGTATTGACAGTTATTAAATTTATTTCTGCTGCGAAGGAGAAGTGTGTGTTATTTGTCAGTTTTCCGCGAGGTGAGGGTATTGTATTATATGTTTGACAAGTTAATTTACTTAAGTTAAGGGAAGATACATATTGTTCTGGACAATATATCATTGTTAACGTCTAGGCCAAATCAAATTATAATTAGTATAGTAACAGTTACATAATTACAAGGAAAAAGTAAATGCTGTAATAAAAAGTGCTCTCTCCCTACTTCCAGACGATCCGGAACTAGGGGAGTGCTCTATTCTATTCTATTATATTCTATTCTATTCTATTCTATTCTATTCTTTTCTTTTCTATTCTATTCTATTCTATTCTATTAAAAAAGGGCGAGTTGGCCGTGCGCGTAGAGGCGCGCGGCTGTGAGCTTGCATCCGGGAGATAGTAGGTTCGAATCCCACTATCGGCAGCCCTGAAGATGGTTTTCCGTGGTTTCCCATTTTCACACCAGGCAAATGCTGGGGCTGTACCTTAATTAAGGCCACGGCCGCTTCCTGCCAACTCCTAGGCCTTTCCTATCCCATCGTCGCCATAAGACCTATCTGTGTCGGTGCGACGTAAAGCCCCTAGAAAAAAAACTATTCTATTAAATTCACTAGGAGTATCTAGGCCATGTCCTCAGGTATATTTTACAGCTCATATGATATATGAGTTACTTTGGGGATTCTACTTCAGAGAGCCATGCTTAAAATTTAGAAAGGATTTTTACCGCAAAGTTCGTTAGTATGGTAGCCTATGGGGTCTATATATGTAGACACACAATTGCTAAGATGAAGCTAAATAATACCTTTCCATTTACTCTGATGCTATTTAACATGAAAAGGCTTTCCAATAAACCTTGGATACTAATGCAGTTAACAACTTTCAAACATAACTTCAACCGCACTTTGTTACATGTGTTGCCTGACGGAACTTTGAAGCCTCTAGTATTTTATAACACCTTAATTCCACAATGCTTCATAATGAATAAGTTCATACATAAGAATTTGTCATAAAAGGGATTCATTTAGGAGATAAAAATAACAGTATTAGAGTCTGAAACTAATTCTAAAGAATTACGTCGGGTTTTCAGGTAACAAGCAATTTCTGCAGTGTATTTTGTAAGGTGGGACGCAAATGCCCCGTCAGTAAACAAAAGGTTACAATCCATTCTTAACTGATAAATTACTTCTTGTTTATATCTGCTCTAGTGAAATTAGGTGTGAATGTACCTATAAGATGATTAATTTGAAATCTCATACTATTACATATACGCAGCTTATGAATCTGGATACTCGAGGAAATGGTTTATTTTCAGAATCTTCACACTAATAGAATTATATCACTGACCGATATAGTTTTCCTGAAAGTATCCCTGCTGTTTTTAACTTCGCTGCAACTATTCTGGTTTATTTCGTGTTATGACCAATATCTCATATATGATACCTTTCCTGAGATCACAGCAATTTTCCTTTTAAGATTGAAGGATTCGTTCCTCTCCCAACGAGACGCACGACAACAACTCAATCCCCCCATCAAGTACATCATGTATTAAACTTGTGAACGAAGACGAGTGAGTTACTATACTGGAAGAATACGTGCAGCTGCTTTCTGGATTTAAACTGACGAGAATAACAAATTGGAAATGTTGATAACCGATGAGTCAAACAGCGTTTCAAAGCGTTACAAGATAATGCAAAAACACCAGACGGAAGAACTGCAGATAAAATATTGAAGTAAATAATATATTTACATATCCAGTAGTTTCTTCGAGTAGATGGGGTTACACTTGAATTTGTTAATTTAGCCAGAAATTTATAAGAAGTTCTGTTGTGTAACTTTTTGATTCATTTCATGGCAAAACCTTTATTGGAATACTGAAATAGCGACTGTTGTGTACATCAGAATTTGTGAAAAATAACTTGAAACAGAGGCTTACACAACTGATGTCGAGAAGGCATTCACAACGTATGTCCACTTTATCATTAGTTTAGGTGATAATTTGAAAAAAATAGTCCTATAATTGGAACACAGATCGTAATTTGAACAGCAAGCTAGGACATATGAGCTGAAATAAATTACTTTATTAAACACAGAACGACGTTTTCGTCCAGTCAACAGTACATCTTCAAAAAAATTTCATACGAAAAATACATACACTTCTTACGTAAGGACGCGTTTAAGGAGTGCAAATTTGGTAAGGCGATGTAATAAAAAATCTAGTTATATAGGTTGAAATTTGTAGGTGTTTCCTCTAGATTGTTGGGAAATTTACCTTATTCAATAGTTCCTGTAGGAAGTCCATTCGTCCTCCTACACCTACTACAACTGCCTTACGTAATCCTACGACATACAACACTTTGAAGTGCTTTATTATTTTCCAAGAAATCTATCGGAACCGGTGGTGCTACAGCCCTGATGGGAGTTGACCTATCAAGGGAACGCTGCTCATCCCGATACACTGGAGGTTACGAGGTGACGCATGACCACTGCGACGAATCCTCTCGACAGTTAATCTTGGTTTCCTAGACCTTGACCGCCACCTCATCGTAAGAAAGCTCCTCAACTGTAATCACGTACGCTGATTGGACGTCGAACAATCCCTTAGGTCACAATAAAAATCCCTGAACTGTCCGCAAATAGGACTCAGCGCCTCCACGTGAGAGGCACGCACGCTACTCCTAGACCACGGCTCTGGCATATTGTAGATTTTAGAAATAATATGACAATTATTGTTCCGCCAAAATCGAGTTGGGGAATGTGATATCTGGCCTTGAAATCTCTTTGTGTTCTACGAGTGCGCACTGTATCAAGCAGGACAGTTTTTGCCGCCCGCATGCTGTGGACCATTTATAATTATGTGCGTGTGTTTACTAAAAAATAATTAAAAACCTTTTTGCGTGTTATCGGGACACAGAACTGTACCTCGTGCGTTATTTAATTCAAGCTAAACAGAAAGGTTCCGGAAGTGGACATTAAGTTAATATTCCAGACTATCCTGTATGGCATCACTAACATGGGAAAACACTCCATAGACTTTAATAAAAGGCATGAAGGAGGACAAAGGGGTTTACTCAAAAGACTAGAAAGTTACAAGGAGAAAGTTGACCACAATTAAAGAGGAATAAAACGTGTAATAAGGACAACTGGATCAGAAACATACAAAGCTACGGCAGAATGGGCGAGGAGATTTAAAGAGATATGCGATGGTCTAATCCGAGTTTAGAAAAGCAACTGATTAGTATTAGGCTTCGCACAAGAAAGAGATTGTCGACGGTTTAGAATATCTTGACAACAGGGTAGACGAGGAAAAAAATCAAATCCAGAACACCAGCAAAGCTATGCAGAATCTGGAGAAGACAGTTGATAATTCTTCGAAGAAAATTGAAGGGAATATCGAGGGAAATACGAAATATATGGAGAAAGAAAGAAAGGCTTTCAAACTTCATTACGATTGGACTCGAATTCTAATTACGTCAGTGATAAAGAATAAGAAGACGATTTAAGAAAAACCAAAACAGCAAATGAGACGGCGGTGCATCTGCTGAAGAATTCAAACGGTCCTCACATCAACGCAGCCTCGTGCATGGATTCGACGCCCAGGAACAGTCAACAAACTACAGAGACAACCCAGACGATTACACTAGGGTAGACCAGCCAAATTCAGTGGATCTGGCGGAATTACTCCCAAAGTGTTTAGTAGGAAAATTTGGAGTATTTAGGAGACATGAACATTTCTCGACATCAACAAATTACAACTGTAGACACGTTCCTGGAAAGAGACATCTCCGTCTGGTACAAAGCGTTCAGGTAGATCTTCGAAGGTTGTAAGAAGTCGTTTGAAAAATATTCGAGTTACGAGATCCAGAGGAAATTATAGTACGAATTATAGTACAGAAAATACTAATCATAGATCCCAAATAAATACGCAAATATTTCACGAGCCAGTTGCACAAGAGAAACTAGATTGCCAATCGACAGAGATGGAGTTAATAAAAGTTATGGTCAGTCAACTTCCCTCAGGTATCTAGCGCATAATGATAGCAGCAAACGTACAATCTGCTATACGAACAGAAACTCTTTTGGGCATATGGATAGTACCACACCGTTTAGACAATCCAGAAATCCTATAATGTACGACCAGTAAGCGCACTTTTCAGGTCCAGTGGCAGAGCACAGGAAAGCAAACACAGATAAACAGCCACATTTTACGGAGCCTAGACAACCTGTTCTTCAAAGAAACTGACCAACAACTAATCCGGGAAACCAGGGTCAGAGAAAATGTTCAGTCGTAGTTATAATAACAGAAGACAATATGGAAATCGTAAAAGAATGCACGACGAACGGAGGCTTTATAGGAGAAGGCCGTACCGTAAGCCTCGAAAGGAAAACAGGAGGATAGATTCATGGAACAAACACCAGGGCGTCAGAGAAAATCTACAATAGCGCTATGAAGAAAGCAGGAAATATTTAAATAGTTACAGTGGGCGAACCAAGAAAAGGAAAACATAGAATAACGTTGTCTCCCACTAAACCTTCAAAACCGACTGCGTATATGCTGAAAGTCTCATACACAATGAAAAAAGTGAAGAAAGTAGGCCGATGGCAGACTAAATCCAACGGTACAAATATAAGAGCATGGATGGAACGTATGACTCGTGCAAAATGTATCTAAGTTAAAACTGTATCGTTCATTACCAAGCCGAGATCGCAGAGTTAACAGAAATATAAATCAGTTTACTATTGAGAGAAAAGATGAACTGCCTCAGAACCTATTTTACCTGAGCAGGGGAAGAAATATTTTATAACTGACACAGTGACCTGTCACTAGTACGTCAAGACCAGAGCAGAAATAAAATAAGAGCTGATGAACCTTTACTTAGCAGCAATGCAGAAGAATTAACAACTACGGCAGGAACAGCAGTTACTTCCATTCACGAGAGAAGGGTTGAGAAAACAATTCTACAATGTACGTATCCATATAATAATCATATGAATTAAGAAGGATTTTTTAAAGCCAGGAAGATTATATATATATATATATATACAGTATTAGAAACAAGACAATACAATAGTTCTGGCAACTTCCAGTTGGCGAGTGAGATAATGGCCTTGAAATCTCTTCGCTGTGGTCCCGTTGTAACACTGTGTGTGTTTACTAAAAAATTGAAAACATATTTGCGAGTCATCGAGGCACCTAATTCTACCTCGTCTCTTTCTCAATTCAAGCTAACCATGAAGATTTCGGAGGTGAAATTAAGTAATTGTTTAAGACTGTTCTGCATGGCTTCACTTGTGTCCAGTTACGCTTCGACATTCGCATATGTCATTATTCATTAGGTAGGTGAAGTACGCTGTTGAGTGTTAACAACGTCTCACTCTCACTTTTATACTGGTGACCTCCAAGATAAGTACAGCAATTTTTAAGCTAATTGTGAAATGCGTGTTGAAGGAGTATTATCGTAGGACACATGCATTTCAGTGACAAATTGGAGATTCTTACACCGAGAATTGCATTCGACTTCACTCAAAAATAGATCATCACTTCAAGCCAACCGTACGTTTGCTTTCCTTCCGAAATCTACTTACTACTATGTGCAGTTAAGAAGAGCGTATCGTACTGACTTCCAAAACGAAACCTCCGGGATGAGGAGAGGTGCGACGGAGTGAAAAGGAGCAACCAAGTATTTGTACTTTACAAATGTTTGTACATTAAAACAATTCTACTATCTTTCCTGTGTAGTAATTAATGCATATTAATAGCCTTAATTTGGATGTAGTAGAATTCTTCCTCCCTATTTCACATTTTTCCGTAATTTGATGTAGAATTATCATTGATTGACATGCATGACCAGTAGCCACGATGAAATTGTGCGTGATTATTTATTATTAAATGTGCTCTCTCTAGTCAACTTCGAGAACTTTCAAGCATCTAATAACCATGAAACCCACACGTTAAATTACGTTTTAAGTCAACCATGGGTCATGATTTCTCTGAGTGTTTTACCAAAGAATTTAGAATGGGCTCATGAAAACTTAGCATGGGAATTTTCACTCAAGGTAAAAATAATCATCAAAACAGACGTTCAAGATGACAGGAATAAAATAATAATAATAATAATAATAATAATAATAATAATAATAATAATAATAATAATAATAATAATAATAATAATAATAATGTACATATACATATTGTACCAGTAAAAGAGCCCGACTTTAAGATTTTAATTTTAACGTAAGCATGAAATAGTTCTCAGGGCGAAACTGGATGGACACTAGCTAGGGCTTGGTACAGGAGGCAGGGTCCTATCTACAAGAAAAATTTTAATCAGTTTGAATAAGAGTTTATTCATGAAATGCATATCAAATTGCACATCACCTCATTGTAGATAGGGGTTGTCTTTAACATCGTCCTTTTAATGGTCCGGGTCTCCGGCTCACCGGGCCGAACAGGCTGGAACACGTTCCGGTTGATGCCAAATACTCCGTTAGGCTGAGGCCGGAACACCCGGGTTGGTCGTGTATGAGTAAGTCTCGAACTTCCGATGTCCTTGATGATCTCCGATGGTCTCTGACGATGTTGTAGGTAATCACTCATCACCTAAGTCCAATGTGGCTGATAGACTCAATGTCCACAAAGACTTCGAAAATGTGTTCTTCGCCACTCGCGGAATTTACGAGTCAAATTTCATAAAGACCTTGAATGATCACTGGCGAAAATCACAAGTCAATGTCCGTAAAGACTTTAAATAATTGGTTTCTCACCACTGGAAAAATTACAAGTCATTGTCTGTAAAGTCTTTGAATAATCACTGGCGAAAATAACAAGTCAATGTCCATAAAGACTTTGAATGATTTTGGAGTTCACCACTGGTAAAAATTACAAGTCACTGTCCATAAAATACTTTGAATAATTTTAGAGTTCATCACTGGCGAAAATTACAAGTCACTGTCTGTAAAGACTTTGAATAAATTGCTCCTTAACATTCGCAAATATTACAAGTCCATGTTCATAAAGACTTTGATTAATTTTAGAGTTCATCACTGGCAAAAATTACAAGTCAATGTTCATAAAGACTTTGAATAATTTCAGAGTTCATCACTGGTAAAAATTGCAAGTCACTGTTCATAAAGACTTAGAATAATTTGTTCCTTAACACTCCCGAGTCCACTAGTGATGACACATGAAATTCCCCAATGGTAATATTGATTATCGGTAAACTTCGTTGGATATGTTGACGAATGGGTAATTCGTCTTCAAATACTAAGTCATCAAGTCATCATCGATGTGCCAATAATTTATTATATCCTCATGGAATGACCCGACCTCCTCATTTTCAGGCAATCTTATTTACGAAATATTTAAGTGTTTTTTTTTTTTTTTTTTTTTTTGCAACAGCACCTGTGGACTCTGGACTTTGACCAAAGGCGTTGTATCTTTTATGGAATTCTTGGTATTCAAGAGAAGTCGCTCCAGGTTGATGACCCTCTTGTTTCTTCTGATGGAGGTAGTCCTGCGTTTCCTTCCATCGTCGGTGCAAGTCAGAATTGTTTGAGTCTCTACTCTCTCCTTGCCTTCTCTCTTGTTTTAACCAGGTGGGTTTGGTTTGGTACGGCGTCTGGCCACGGTATGGGCGTCTCCTAATCCCTCTATACCGCTGAGGTGAAGATTGCGTATCTCTCTCTTCCCTTCTATCCGCTCGTTCAGGACTTTGTCGCGGATGAACAGCCCTACCGCACCCCCTGTCCTTCACTTTTTAAAACCCGCCAAATACTTTTTATAATCTGTTCCTTTTTACCTCCCCGTACCCGAACACCATTTACTCCCAGCACAACCAGATACATCCCATTTGTTGACTCAGCCACTTCTACTTTCCATAAGCCCAATTAATATTGATTGCTTCCCATCGAGTTCCATTTCGCTCACCAAGGTGTTACCGAGGAGACTTACGCCTGTCAAATGGGAGTGGGAATCCGTTACTCTTGTCGTGTCAGCCCCAGATTGGAGCTCAGGACTCATTCTTCCGAGGATCGAACCCATGACCGGGGCGTAGGAGGAATGGTGTCGCTGAGATATACGTTAATATTATAAGGGAAATTATAAGTTAGTAGTAATGACTATGTAATGGCAACAAGGCCAAGGAATCATAATTATAATGCTGATATAAGTAATTTAAGAATCATACAAGATTTAAGAGTTGAAGGCACACCAAAAGCTGTGAGCCACAAGTTGTGTAATTAGAAGTAAGGCTTGGTCGAAGTAGGTGAATCATAAGCTGCACCCTGCTAAAGGTGCGTAGTATATCTTCAGAAAAGGTGGGTAGCGAGTGAACGGAAGAGGCAATTCCGTTTTCGTGTGTCTGAGGACATTCTCCATAGGATGGAAACTTCGATGGCCTTCTCGAAGGGAGGCGAAAGTTAGTGAAGGTATAAAACAGGAGTACACACCCTGATCGAGGCTTTTTGGAACAAGTCGGCTAGAAGTGCGGGCGGAAGCCCTGTCAGTCAGGTCTCCGATAATAATAATAAGGTCCAAGTGTGGACTTAGAGTATTCACTTCAGTACTTCGACCACGCCAAGTCTTCTATGTCAGCGTCATTGGAAGCTAGGAAGGAGATTGTAAATACTGTATATAATTATACATACTCATCAGTCTGCTAATAAAGGAAGGTTTTGGGAAATAGAGGACTTCGTCTCTTCACACGTAGCAAATCTCCCAGGCCCATTGAACAATCCCTCATTACCGCTCGGAGGAAGTCAATCTGATTATTTATCATTCTCGTCGTGGCAAAGCCTGTGTCACAACAGGAAAAACTAAACTGGTGTGCAGCTGCGGGGTACTGGGTTCGATTCCGCCTCAGTGAAGAGACAGATTTTTAAGAGCCACGCAGAAGAGGCTAGCTCAAGCAAGAAGATTCGCAGATCCGGTCCAGAGCAGCAGACGAGAGGCCTACCGTTCCAGCCTACGCAGAAGGAAGCGGACATCAGGACAGGAGAGCAGCAGGAGGCACCTGGAGGAGCTCAACGCCGAGACACCGAGAGAAGACAGCAGATATTCGGGCAGTGGTAAGTACCCACAAGTGTTGTAAATATGGCAGATTCCAATGTACCCAATGATGTGCCAGATAATGTTTCTGACTATGATAGTGCTGGGGATGCACAGGATGGACATTTATACGTGTCAGTTACTGAGGGATATCGGTTAATAGGTCATGAATTTAGTGGTGCCAAACCAGAGCAATTGCGTGAGTTTATTGCTAATGTGGATGCCGCACAGAGTATGATCAAGGATAGGGACCAACCGTTATTCTTTAAATATATTTTGACAAAGATTACGGGTTCTGCTCGCGAAAAGTTATTATCTAGATGTGACATAATCAACTGGGAAAGAGCTAAGGAAGCTCTTTGGGAATATTATGGAAAACAGGGCACTTTTGACTTGTATTTGTGTCAATTGTTCCAAAAAAGCCAGGGACCGAAAGAAACCGTGGCCGAGTGGGCCCATAGAATTGAAGAAATGGCGTTGATGTTTCGAAACGCTATCCTGGAGAATGAACCAATAGAATATCGTACAGGGCAGCGCAGAATGCTAGTGAAAATCGCGATAGCGGCTTTCACTCAGGGGATTCATACAGCGCGAATACAGGGTAAGCTACAGGATCGTAGCCCTCAAACTTTTGAGGCGGCTGTAGCTATTGCTAGACAAGAAGAAGCCATGATTAATTCCCAGAAGGAGAGAGAGGCACTCCTCAGGAATAGTACGGCTTCTAGAAAAGAAGGCGCGCACACCCAACCGGTAAGCTACACGAAGGGTCGGTGGCAAGGCAAGGCCACGCAAGGGGCGCAAAAACCTAGTAAATCTCCCCATTATAACAAGGTGCTGCTAATATGCTTTAATTGTAATAAGGAGGGACATATAGCTAGAGATTGTAAGCAGAAGAATCAGAGTTCTAAGACAAAGGAATCCCTTACTCCTCGAAGAAACGCCGCAGGAGAGATAAAATGTAATTATTGCGGAAAGCCAGGCCATTGGGCACGGCAGTGTAGAAAGAAATTAGCTAACCAAAACAGAAATAGAGAGACCGGTAAGACCGGTAACGAGGTGAACATAGTGCGCACCTCTGGTTACCAACAGAGCGCGAATAAGGTGGGACCGAAATGCTTTAAGTGTAATGAAAGAGGGCACAAAAAGGCAGAGTGCCCACGTAGAAATTCGAAGCCGGAATTCAGGCGTTGTTACGCTTGCGGCAAGGTTGGCCACCTACAGTGGCAGTGTCGCACCAGATGCGATAGCGAGCCCAAAGGTAGAACAGAGTTCTTGCCTAGAAGACAGACTAGGAATGTTCAGAGTTGTAACGGTAATAATAATAATAATTCCCGTGATAGAACACGCGATAAGACGCGATGTAGAATTTGTAGGCGATGGTCGCATTCAGCTAAAGAATGCTGGTTTAAAACCGAGAGAGAGGCTTTAAACTAGATAAGGGAGACAAGTCAGGGACGCTTGAGATCTCCCATAAGACCATTAGTCCCAGTAAGGTCGGACAGCATGAAGAGGGTACCGTATTAATAACGGTAACCGGGCGTAAGGATGCCTTAAGATTTTTAATCGACACAGGAAGTGATGTCTCTCTTATTAAGGAAGGTAGTGTTCCTTACGGTGCTTGGGTTAACCGCAAGGAAATTCTGAAGTTAAGAGGCATAACGAAAGGTTCGAAGCAAACCAAAGGAAAAGTTCGAATTCCCGTTGGTGGTAGATGTCCAGACTTCCATGTAGTGGACAACGACTTTAATTTGAAACAAGACGGTATAATTGGAAAGGACGTGTTAAGAGACAGCGTCTTAAATTATAAGGAAGGCTATGCTGTGATAGCAGGAAAAAGATACCCACTAGGGGCGAAAGAGGATATGTGGGTGGTGCTCGAACCAAGAGTGGAGAAAATCGTAGCCATAGAAGTAGACAAACCGTCAGCCGAAGGCTTGATAGAGCGGCAGGAAGTAAAGCCAGGTGTATACCTAGCTGAGTGTTTAACGAAAGCCAAGGATTATGTCGCACTCGTTAGTATGTTGAACACTACTGACAGGGAGTGGCGATTAAAAAGCCCAGTAGTTAAGTTACTGGATGTAGAAAGCGAAAATACAGCGGAGGTACACAAGGTTGAAGAAACCATAGCTGTAAAGGGCGATAGTCAGGCCAAGAGGCCGATCGCGCAGAGGGATGATAATAATAATCATAATCAGGAAGGTAAATCTCGAACGCAGCGAATACGGGAGCTGCTTAGAGTAGATCACTTAGCTACCCAAGACAGGGAGAAAATTTACGCTATCTGTACGGCTTATCAGGATATTTTTCACTTAGAAGGGGATAAATTAACGCATACGAATATACTTCAACATGCTATCCCCACACGCGTAGATCAACCTCCAATTCATGTGAGGCAATATAGGTTACCCGAGGCTCAGAAAGAAGAGATAGGTCGTCAGATAAATCAGATGTTACAGGATGATATTATTACTCCTTCGACTTCCCCATGGTCTAGTCCCATCCTTTTAGTCCCAAAGAAATTAGATGCTTCTGGTAAGCAGAAGTGGAGGGTCGTAGTGGACTACAGACTTTTGAACGACGTCACCGTAGGAACTACGTATCCTATTCCATTAATTTCTGAAATATTAGATGCCCTAGGAAAGGCGAAGTATTTTTCCACTATGGATCTGGCCAGTGGATACCATCAGGTATTGCTGAAGCCTGAGGACAGAGAAAAGACAGCATTTTCTGCCTTAGGAAAGCACTATGAATACAAGAGATTAGCTATGGGACTTCGAGACGCGCCAGCAACTTTTACGCGTTTGATGAAAACGGCACTAGCAGGCTTAGAAGGCATTAAATGTTTGGCGTATATGGACGATTTGATTGTGTATGCTAGCTCTGTAGAGGACCACAATCAGAGATTACGTGATGTTTTTCAGAGATTGAGAGAGGTAAATCTCAAATTAGGTCCAGATAAATGCGAATTTCTAAGAACGGAGGTAGCTTTCTTAGGACATGTGATTACTAAGGACGGTGTTCAACCTGATGATCGAAAGGTTCAAGCAGTAAGAGAATATCCTCAGCCTACCACTACGAAACAGCTGAAAGGATTTCTAGGCTTGTCAGGCTATTATCGTAGGTTTATTCCGAACTATAGTAAGATAGCGAAACCACTGTACGAGCTGCTTAAGAAGGAAGTACCGTACGAATGGACGGATAAGCAAGAGCAGGCATTCCAGATCTTAAAGAAAAAGTTAACAGAGAAACCAATATTGCAGTACCCAGACTTTGAGAAACCCTTCATATTGACCACAGACGCTAGTAATGAGGCCTTAGGAGCAGTGCTGTCACAAGGACAGATAGGTAAGGATTTGCCGATAGCTTACGCTAGCAGGACTTTAAATAAGGCCGAGAAGAATTATTCTGTGACAGAGAAAGAATTACTAGCAATTGTTTGGAGTGTGAAGTATTTTAGGCCGTATTTGTTCGGCAGGCATTTTACGGTAGGAACAGATCATAAGCCTTTGAAATGGGTATTTAATGTCCAAGACCCATCCTCTAGATTAATTAAATTCCGATTGAAATTAGCAGAGTACGACTTTGAGATAGTGTACAAGGAAGGCAAGCGTAACTGCAACGCAGATGCCTTAAGTAGAATTCCAATTAGAAACGAAGAGCCTGATCAGAAAGTGCGAGTATTTAAATCTAGTGATAATAACCAAGAGACTAGTAATGAGGAGCGTGAAGCTAATGACCCCTTAGGAGCATCTGTTAGCTCAGATAATAATGTGCAACCACGGAGACTCAGCTCTGAATCCGAGGACGCCACGGCAGAGGTGACAGAGCCTGTGAGTGGAAGCGAAGAAGGTAGTGATAGTGAGGATGTAACCAAAGAGGCTAGGAACGCTAGCCCGGAGCTAACAGAACAAGAGAAATTAGAGATTATTAAGGAATGTCATGAGTCATTAGTATCAGGCCATCAGGGCATATCCAGAACGTATGCCCGGATAAAAGACCACTATCAATGGGAAGGGATGCAAAAGGATGTAGAAAGGTATATACGCTCATGCCCATCGTGTCAAAAGAATAAGATTACCGGGCCTGAAGTAAGGGCAAAGATTTAGATCACAGATACTCCGAAAGCAGTCTTTGAGAAAATAGCACTAGATGTGGTAGGACCTTTAAATGTAACGGAAGCAGGAAACAGGTACATACTCACCTGTCAAGACCAGCTGTCTAAGTATTTAATTGCGAGTGCTATGCCGGACCAAAGTGCAGAAACCATAGCACGAACTCTGATTAATAGAGTAATTAGTATATTCGGTATACCAAATATTATACTGACAGATCAAGGTGCAAATTTTATGTCAGATGTTTTTAAGAAGTTATGTAGAATATTGCGAATCAAGAAGGTCCATACAGCGGCATTTCGACCGCAATCTAACGGTAGTTTGGAACGCTCTCATAGGGTGCTCTCAGAATATTTAAGACATTATGTATGCAGTTCACAAGATGACTGGGATAGTTATCTTCCTATGGCAATGTTTGTGTATAATACGACCAAGCACACTAGCACAAGTTATACACCATTTGAGTTAATATTTGGGCGAAAGGCAAATATCCCTGGTGTTCTTCAAAGGAAACCAGAGCCAAATTATAATGAATGCCAGAATGTCTTGGAGCAGTTAACCAGACAACTGCAAGAGAGCCATGAAATAGCTAGAAAGACGTTAATTAAAACCAAAGAACGAGATAAGGAATACTATGATAAGGCTAAGAATGAAGTTTCATTCAAAGTAGGAGATCTCGTGTTGTTACGTAACGATGCCCTACGAAGGGGACGTTCAAAGAAACTTTCTCCACCGTATCAAGGTCCTTATAAGATTACTAAGGTATCGGGAGTGAATTGCACGTTACAGGTAAACAAGCGTGGTAGACAAATTATCGTGCACCAGAATAGATTAAAAATGTACATTAATTAGAGAAGAATGTAAGGTAATGGTTCCTATTTAGGTCGCAGTGAGTTACACTTCCCTCACTCCAACGGCATTGTGGATTATCGTGTACCGCTGATAGAGTTAGTTGAAATACTCTGTCAGGTCGCGTCGAAATCAGGAAAGTACTAGAAATTTTAACCTATGTAAGAGAGGAACCTAGGAATTTTGGTACGGGAGTACCATGGTGAGTACGTCCTAAGTACCCGTCAGAAAGACTACAGGTGACGAGACTGTATGTCCAGATATCAACTCGTCAAAATGAACCGCAGGGTTCAAACTGAATATGGAGAGAATTCGAGTTCTTAATGAGGATTAAAATTATCTACACTTGCTATATGCACGTTCTGAAAAGCCTTCACTTACTGTCACTAGAAATTAAATGAGTAAATTAGGTAGCGTCGTATGTAAAATAAATGAGATCTGCTTGTAATTATTAAAATCAGAAAGGGCGTGAAGCCAAGCTTAGTTCCACTGAAACGAAATTCATTCATGGTACAGAAAAATTTCACAGATAAATGTTTTATGTAATCCATATGATATCTAATTGAAGGTCGTTATCATGAGGATAACCCCGTGTGGTGTCGGGGATTTACGCAAACAACAGTCTACACTTTGGTACTCTTCTTCCCATACAGTTACACAGCCAGAATAACACCACGACTCGAACCTGTCTGTCGTAGGAGGCGACTAAGGGTTCCACTTAGGGAATGGCCTTGTATTTAGTCCTTTATGCACGAATACGGGCGTCCTGAGTGAGGCATGGAACCCAGTGAGGCGGGTCCTGCCTGGGAAATATCACCATTAGGCCGGTGATTTTCCACAACAGTGTGATTCTCGTGGGAACAGAATCCACTGAAGGGAATTTTCTCACCACGTTGAGAACACTCCCGTGAGATGTGACTCCAAGGGTACGGAGTACAATCCAAAAAGATCACTTCGGTAGATTCATACCTGTATTTAACTTTAACTTCTGTAACCATTCCTGGAGGTAAATCCTCTGCAGTCTTTAACAGACGCTATTCAAATTCTTAATTGCCAATGATGCCTTTCATCTGTCCGTAAGGATAAGGAGGAGTAACGCAGGTACGTCAAACAAGGAGAGAATTTTTGAATGGGCTAATGATGGCTCTAAAATTTTGTTAGAGCTGCCCAAGAGTGAAGTTTTACAGAGATATCAGTTACGAAAAAGAATTCGTAGATTTATTTAAATTGCTCACGAGTATACTAGTAGACTAGTACAGAGCATAATTATGAGAAGACAAACGTTACAGTAAGACAGTCAGTCACATTAAGTGTGTATTCAGGTACAGATAAACAGTTGAGGGTAGGTTCCACAACACCTAACAGTATAGTGTGTAAGGGAGAGTGACAAGAAAGTGAAAGTCGCTGTTTACCTTACAGGGAGGTGAACGAACGAGGGGAATGGAAGGGATGACAGACCGCACGACCTGGAGAATGCTGGTCGTCGCAGTTATGTTGCTAGGGGTGTCCATACCCACCAGTCAATTGGATTTCAAGATGAAACGGTACGAGAATACAGCCGGAGTCTATTTTGATTATCAAGGAGAAGTACAATTATACACTGTAGAATGGAAACTGGTTACTTATATTAACCTTACACGTTTGGCAGATCTATTTGTGATAGCCCGTAGAAATTTACAGAAGACTAAAACCCTCTGTATTCAGATAGAAAAGGAAGTACATATTAAGTGCGAACATGAGATAATGTTAGTAGAGCAACAATTTCAAAGGATTCAAGGGATTAAAGATTTAATTAGGAAAATTACTAGGATCGAAACACCGGAAGGCAACGGGAAACGAAGCAAGCGCAGGTTAATAAATGCAATTGGTACCATCGCAAAGACGTTATTTGGTACGCTCGATGACAGTGATGCAATGTATTACGAGGGCAAAATTAAGGAACTAGAACAGGAACAATTGTCCATGATACAAGTAGCAAAAAGTCAAATGTTAGTTGTAAAGTCAACTTTGCAATCTGTCAATAATACCCTGTGTGACATCACAGCAAATGAACTCAAGCTAAGTGAAAACTTTGAGCAACTTAAGAGTTACATTCAGAATGAAACAACGGGTATAAATGAGGCTTTTAGACAATCAGAAATGCAAATATCATTAAATAAACACTTAATTGAATTGCAAGGATTTCTGATGCAATTGCACGAGCATTATCAGATCTTATTAGATAGTATTGTAAGTTCTCAGACAGGCACGGTGAGTGTCCAAGTGTTAAGCCCCGATGATCTAGTAAGGGCATATAAGAAGGCCCAAAGAGATTTCCCTAAGGGTTATGATCTGCCATATGATTTGCAAGTCACTTATGGGTACTTGATTCTAAAAATATCATCAGTGAGTGTATATATAACTCGAGATACCTTGGTGTATATTTTACGCACCCCTCTTACTAACAAAATAAAGTACAATTTGTACCATTGTATACCTTTCCCCTCTCCCATGAAGAGTAATCCAAACCATTTTGTGTATATATCTAATGAAAAACAGTATGTATTAGTTGATCAAGAAAGACAGACATATGTAGAATTAAGTGATGAACAAGTGAAACAATGCAAGTGGACTGACAATGGACAGAGATTATGCAAGGCAATTTTTCCTATTAATAATGTAATGTCAAAGGGTAGTTGTATTGTCAAGTTGTTAACTGGTGTTAGCTTTATTCCAGAAGACTGCAAGAAAAGTGTGATGTCGATTTATGAACTCTTATGGATACCTATTGATGATAACATGTATATTTTTGTATCGCCTCATGACACTAAGGTCACCAGTGTTTGTCAGGATATTACCAGTGATATAAGTTTAAATGGTGTGGGAATAATACAATTCACAGACTTGTGTACAGTTTACAGTCCCACAAGTAAAATTCAGAGTGTAGGTTCAGTGAATACGACAACAAGGAAAGACTTAGTGCCAGAAGTAATGTTAATATATGATTGTTGTGAACAATTAGACAGTGAGATCAAATTAGAGGATGTACCAGAATTAAATAGGGTTACAGTAGGAAGCTTACTGAATCATATAAGCGACCTAAGGTTAGCCAGTCATAAGACTGAAGATGTAGAAGCACTGGTAATGCAGAAAGAAAAGGAATTTAAAATGCAAATGACCCAACAGTATACAAGTGTATATCAAATTGTAACTGGTATTATTTTGTTTGCAGTACTTATAATAGTCTGTTGCTGTTGTTGTTACTGTTGTGGTTGCTGTAGAAGGTGTAGACCTTTAAGTAAATGCATAGAAGATAGTAGAGAGCGCTGTCCCAACTTATGTATTTTTCAGAATGTGATCGCTAATGACCACAGAGCTAAGGTCTCTGATGAGGACATTACTGTCCATTTTCAGCATCCTCGACTGGCTGAAAGGGCCCTCAGCCACTCAGGATCGCTGTCGGGATTAGAGTTACACGAACGCCCTACTACAGGTAGAGCAAGTATCAGAGATAACTTGGCACAGCGCACCCACGAACAAGAGCATGGAGACTCTAACAGGATGTAAGAGTAAGAGTAAAAAATGAATGCAGAGGTATTGCATTCATTTTTCCCCAAAGGGGGGAAGTGTCGTGTCAGCCCCAGATTGGAGCTCAGGACTCATTCTTCCGAGGATCGAACCCATGACCGGGGCGTAGGAGGAATGGTGTCGCTGAGATATACGTTAATATTATAAGGGAAATTATAAGTTAATAGTAATGACTATGTAATGGCAACAAGGCCAAGGAATCATAATTATAATGCTGATATAAGTAATTTAAGAATCATACAAGATTTAAGAGTTGAAGGCACACCAAAAGCTGTGAGCCACAAGTTGTGTAATTAGAAGTAAGGCTTGGTCGAAGTAGGTGAATCATAAGCTGCACCCTGCTAAAGGTGCGTAGTATATCTTCAGAAAAGGTGGGTAGCGAGTGAACGGAAGAGGCAATTCCGTTTTCGTGTGTCTGAGGACATTCTCCATAGGATGGAAACTTCGATGGCCTTCTCGAAGGGAGGCGAAAGTTAGTGAAGGTATAAAACAGGAGTACACACCCTGATCGAGGCTTTTTGGAACAAGTCGGCTAGAAGTGCGGGCGGAAGCCCTGTCAGTCAGGTCTCCGATAATAATAATAAGGTCCAAGTGTGGACTTAGAGTATTCACTTCAATACTTCGACCACGCCAAGTCTTCTATGTCAGCGTCATTGGAAGCTAGGAAGGAGATTGTAAATACTGTATATAATTATACATACTCATCAGTCTGCTAATAAAGGAAGGTTTTGGGAAATAGAGGACTTCGTCTCTTCACACGTAGCAAATCTCCCAGGCCCATTGAACAATCCCTCATTACCGCTCGGAGGAAGTCAATCTGATTATTTATCATTCTCGTCGTGGCAAAGCCTGTGTCACGACACTCTCATAGGTTCAAGAATTGCTTAAAATGTTCTGAGCTCGGTAAGTTCTGTGAAGCAGGATGCTACCCTTATTTACACATACTCCAAGTGAGGATCATTCCTCCAAAGTTGTAGCGACCACCGGTGGATTGTATATTCCTAGCTGCCTGAGCAAAAGCATGTCCATGACTCAGAATATGTCCGAGATGGCCACCCCTTTACGTAGCAACTGGTATCCCTATCCTCAGGACCACTTACTAGGCCACTCAGCCGTTGCCCATGGTTCACCAACTAGGACGTGACTACACTAACCCACAACATGAACTGTATTTTAATAATAACAGCAACAACAACAACAACAACAACAACAACAATAATAATAATAATAATAATAATAATAATAATCATAATAATAATAATAATAATATTTCCTTAGTCTGTGAAAATAATTATGGAATTATAAGATCAAATATTTTGCGTGCTACCCAATATTGTATATTTTTTCATGTGTTCCGATTCTGCTTCTTTCTCTGTGTTTATGCATTTGCGCTTTATGAGGAGAAGCCGCAGGACATTTTGACTGTGTGGACATGATTCATTGAGCGTCATAGGGCAATTTCTGGAAGCATTAAGTGATTAATATCGGAGCAGGGTCGTGCTAGGATGTAATCATAACCGATAATACTAGTGCCTGTTATGCAGAGTCCAGGCTTAATATGATTTTTGGAGAGTTTTAGGAGTGATATGGATCTAATCTTTCTATTCCCTGAAAACAACAATGCCTGTCTTGCGAGGTGATTTTCATAATTACATGACGAGTTTTTCAATTTATTAGACCATACCAAGTGACTTATAGAACATTCTGTCACGAAAATTTTGAATTGACCCGGGATTCTACTAATTTCTATGTCGTTCTACGATTGATGCGTGTTATATTTCCTCCCAAACTGAAACGTAAATTACTTAAAAATCAATGACTTGGCCTAAAAACAGAGTTGTAAATATGTTTAACATATTTTTTTTATTTAGTTGTGTCTAATATGCTTCTTAAATGTAACACATTTCGTATGTGCCATACGTTGGGCCTGGTCAATTTATTTTATGTTTGTCATTGTCTGTAATGGCTGATGTAAATATTTTATGAATTATTGTGACATTTTATTTTCGTCGTCATTGAGGTAAAAATACGGAAGTGAGAGAAGATTACAACTGTAGCTTAATTTTATTTCAATTCAATTTTGATAAAGGCGAGTTCGTTACAAAATTATATATACTTTATGTTGAGGTGGAAAATTTACTTACGATCTTCTGCAGTTTTCTTTAAAAAATTTAGCATACTTCTTGATCTAAATTCAGGAGTTTGAATATAATGTGTAATATAAATTTGAGTATGAATGATCTGTGATAAATAATTACCTTAAAGTATTCACAACTGTTTCAGTCAAATAGTGTTCAACATGCAGATTAATAATTGATCGAGATGAGATGTCTGGACGGACGACATTATTTTGATCTGTTAAAAATTGAAGGACTAATGAAACGAATTACAATTTTTTGAATTATAATTCATACATTTTTAATGTTCTTTTTAAAAAATGTTGCTAAACATTAATGCTAGAATTGCTGTAACAAGATTTTAAAGTCAATGACGCGAATTATTTTGAGAAGTGACATTCAAGTATTATTAACATAATATGTTATTATTTAATTGAAGTTTAATTTGAAAGAAAAATAACTCAAAAACATTTCGTAAACTAAGTTTTGTTAACAGCCACGAAGATTGTAATAAATTCATGAAGCAAAATTATTAGTGCGTTGAACGTTCAAAATATGACTAAAGATTCCGTAATTGTGATGGCATGAAACTACTACTGAACAATTTTCATGAAAATTCAATTTTTAATGTCATGAATAATTAAAACAAAAGTGGCCCGCTTCAATCTATCGAATACATTTTCTAACACATTTCTCAATGTGTACCTTGAGTAAATCAGACTCCATCATAACATGTGCCTAAATATCTAGGGGTCATTTTGGATAGGTCACGTTCCTACAAGGAACAATTTACGAAGGTAGCTGCCAAGTTAAGGAGCAGGAACAACCTCTTGCATAAACTGTGTGGTACTGGTTGGGGATTTTCAGAACACACTACGAACTTCAGCACTTGTGTTGGTTTATTCAGCTACTGCGCACCAGCGTGGATAAACAGCGCTCACACACAGAAAGTAGACAAGCAGTTACATGAGGCCATGCGCATTATTAGTGGGAACATACGATTTACGCCCACTTACTGGCTACATATTCTGAGCCATTTTCCACCGCCTGCTGCTAGAAGGAAGAGTGCTCTAATACCAGAATATCAGAAGATCATGTATAATACTCAGCTGCCTTTGTTAAACCATGTAGCCTATGTATGTGAAAACGGCTCAGATCACGAAACCTTGCTATTTCCACAGCCAGAATTTTGTCAGAAGAGAAGTTCGACATTCGCCTCTCATGGAGCCAAAATTGGCAAAAACACTGCCCTGAACGATGTCACAGCATGCCATGTATCCTGGAAAATCGGCCGGGGTTTGATCAACCCCATCATGTGTGGACAACCCTCAATCGTATACGCAATGGCCATGCAAAATGTATAGATGCTCTCCGCAAGTGGGGAAAAGTCTCGTCACCAAAATGTGACTGTGGTGCTGAGAATCAGACAATTCATCACTTATTGACCGAGATCTCAAACTATGCATACTGTGGGGACTTCAAGGACTTTTTAACAGTTACAATGGATGCTGTATGCTACATAAAGAACTTCAATATTTGTAAATATATATATATGTAGGATGTTATACTTCAACAGCTGGAAGCTTTATATAATTTCATGTATGTGATAACTTAATGACATTTTAATGATTTTATGTGCTATGCGCTAAATAAATAAATAAATAAATTAAATATGGTCATTGTCATGTTCGTTAAATTTAACACGGATATTATTTATAGATTTTTAAACCTACTAGTCGATTTCATATTTGCAGTTTGTGAATTTAGCCGTCGTTTGACTATAGTTTTGCATTCAATTCTTTCTAATTTCTTTCACGTTAATATTTTATTTTACATCATCTTCATTGTTGTATCATTCTCGGCAAAATCATGAACACTCCCTTCCCTCTTTCGGATCGGAATCACGAATGGTCAATCCCTGTAGATAATCGTGACCCTCCGCTGCTAGGCGGTTGGTGTATATGAAATTTGCGCACATTTTTACAATACCATCATGTTTTATAACTGTGTTTTGGAAATCTAAAGATGTCAACTTGCATTCTATGTTTATGAATGCATTTTTCATCTCCAGTATAGGCTATTAATGCCAGACCTGTCTTAAAGGCGTAGAGTGCCAGTCTATTGCTCTTTCTAATGCTCCCTCATATTTGAACAAGTCATTTGTTCAGATAGGTTAAGTGCGTGATCGGGACAATAGGCTTACAGCTAACAGCCTTCAAGTCCCACAGCATCGTACGGTAAAGTGCATAAGTCGTTCATTGTCACTACCTCTCAATTATACAATGACTTTAAGCGATATGAAATACAGCAAAGTAGTGTCGGAACTCAGAAAAATGTCTTAAATACCACTACATTTCCACTTATTAAGCCATGTTAGTGAAACTTCATCAAATTAATTAAATAGTATGCATATCATAATAAAAATATCATAATCTCCTAGATACATTTAGATGCTCATTCTTAAGTCGTCCTCGGCATTAAAATTCGTAGATTTCTCTTATGTCTTCTCTTCCTTGTTAGTATAGTCTATGTTTATGAAATGGCAAAAGGAATATTATAATCCCCCATATGTTTAGTTTTAAGTCTTAATTTTTTATCCCCAATAGGAAAATGTATCTTACGTTTTATTTTTATTCTATTTTGTATATTAATTCATACACTTAAGTTAAAGTGGCAGTTATTTACTGTCAAAGGGACCTCTGGTCATACTTGTAATTAAATTTAAATATATATATTTCTATTAGCCGGAGAGCCGTATTTCGATTCCCGGGCAGTCATAGCGTTTTAATTCTGGACCGAGAGCTGGAATTGATTTCACTTAACCTCACAGCATCAACAGGGGAGATGCTGATTTGAGAGGCAGCGGGCTCGGTCAAGGAAGCCACGTAATAGTCCCTACGAGTTTGTCACGCTGACTACGTATCCCTCCAATTACTGCTGCCCGTATGGATTGGTAGCAGTCATCTTGGCATGCTACAGCCCTTAATGGGCCGTATAAATAACGAGGATTTTATATCCTAAATCTTAACTTCTCCACTACATAGAGAATTGGGCTTGACCGACTGGGAAATATCTTCAACAACCCGCTTTTGAGAGCATGGCTTCTAATCAGTTGGGTGCCATTTTAGGTTTTATTGTTAATTCATATCCGGGGACAGTGAACAAATTTTAGTCAATGTAGATACCGACATGCAGGTATCGGTACTCGGATCCCGTGATTCTATCTGTCTACAGCAATGTTGACCCAGGTTTGAGATCTATACCTTGAAACTGCAAATAAATATAATTTATTGCTTTTGATGAGAATAAAATTGCGAGATGGAAGAAGCATTCAAAAAGTTGCCATGGTCAATGTTAAGTTTACTTTCCAGGCGGAGCAACTTCTCATTGCGTACATGGACCATGACTGAACACATTTGGATAGTAATGTATTACTATGGTATTGTTCGCCTCCGTAGTGTACGGTTAGAACTTTTAGCTTCCGTCCTCTGTGCCCCGGGTTCTGTCCTCGGAACTGCCAGTAATTTAAGAACGCTAAGAGTGCTGATAAGTGGTTAAAATGGTACATGCAGTTCACCTCCATAGGGGATGTGCCCGAAAAGAGACGCACCACCTCGGAGCGAGGACACGAGTTTGTTTTACTACGGTATTACACGTAGATACAGTAAAGCATGCGTGAAGTTATACTCTTGAAGCATCTTTACACCCGCCTCGTTCTCCAGTGTCCATATTACGGCTTTATTGACAAAGAATAGAGTTTGCTGACATTCTCAGGCACATAGAGAGTCACACACCATTTATAACTACGGTCGGAATCAGATAACTTTGTTATTAATGGAATACTGAAGAATGAAAGTGCTGCCAGGTGTGATTTCGTCCATTCAGCGGAAAGCATTGAAGGTTCTCCTCGCTCGGCAAGATATCACTTAATGACTCACAGAGTGTCTCTGGATTCAATATTCGGCTCTTTTATAAGGTTCATATCAATGCGGCCTTTCGCGCCATTCATATAACATTAATGAAAGTGATTGTCAGTATGTATGCCAGAGTTCAGGAAGACATTTTTTACACTAATCGTAAACACATCCACACCGGCTAGCTCTACTGTGCGACACAGCAGCATTCTTCGTCGACAGGTAAATAATTCATCAGCCATTGCAGGTTCTATAGAAACCAGAAGCTTTGAAAGTTTTGATGTGCCAGCATAGCACAACTATCAGTTTTAGAACTGGTGTCAAGGACCCATAATCGGCGACCTTGATACACTCAGAAAACACCATTATGCTCCCCAGAGAGTGAATTCCTACGGTGATGACTAGCAGGAAACCACACATAAGTTATTAAGTCTATATCCGGGCATTCCTTAGAGGCCATTAATAAGGTAGATTCTCCACGCTCACTGTAAGCAAGTTCTAGAAAACGAAAAGGACAGGCGGCTAATATTGTTAGAACAAGGGAAGAGTTGAGACTTTGGACATTGAGACTTATGCAGTTCATTCGTTCCATTGTACCTAGTAGCAATGATTGTAAGTTGTACATGGCATATTACTCTATGTTACCATCACTAAAATACAAATTTGAATTTTTGTTGAGTCAGAGTGAAGATCTTCACACACACACACACACACACACACACACACACACACACACACACACACACACACACACACACACACACACACACACACACACACAACATACTACATTACCAACCACCACAGGAACACGGAATATAGAGATTAAATCTCTTCATGTAGGGCTGGCATTAGGAAGGGTATCCTGCCGTTAAACAGAGCCAACTCCATATGTGTAACTCAAATTCCACCAGTGTGTAAGAAAATCAGTATGAGCGGAATCAGAAGAAGACGATGATGATGACGCTTGTTGTTTAAAGGGGCCTAACATCGAAGGTCATTGGCCCAGAAGAAGACGAGGAAGAAGTTTAGTTAGAAAGAACGTTTCAATAGAAATAGTATTTCTACCGTAGACATCCACCATGTATTTCCATTTAGTGCATTTTACTGGGAATAATAATTGATGAATCTATAAGATAGTGATCCATAAACATATGTCTCTTTCTCTCACATCGGTTCTTCAAGATGTCCAAAATATAACTATGAGGTAGAAATTTGACACTTGAATTTTCAAGTGGTATTTATGACAGCGTAGTTTCCTCTACCAGAAGATGGTAGATGTACTCCTGCAGCCTGAAGACATGTGTGCATGAAGCGCTGCACGTTTTGAACACTTTTTAGAGGGATCTGTCTTGTATGAACTAGCCCCCTTGAATATCATGATCATTGGGTTGGGCCACGATAAGTCCTAGAATTTCAGAGCGGCGACGTTCTGCGTTAATTGTATCGTGGAAGCAACTTGGCCTAATTACACGCTGCTGACTTAAAGCAAACCATACCCCGAACTCATGATCACGTTGAGGCATTTTCTTGCACTAGTGAGGGTTGTCATTAATCTAGGACCGAGTATTCTGACTGCAAACGTATCCGGACCGATGAAACCAGGTCACACCTAAATTTTTTCCACACTGCAGTCCAAAGTCATTTTCTGAATACAATGTACCAACAGCAAAATTCCCACCATACTGGATATTCATATCATACTTTGTTAAAGTATGCACTTCTACACTCCATCAATGGACTTCTGCAAGATATTTATTTCCTACACAAATTGTGCCATTGCAAGTACACTAATTTTTCCATACTTTAATTCTTTAAAAGGAAAGCACACAGCTCACGAAATCTTATGCCTCTCTTACAGTTAAAGAGGCTTCTGTAAATCTTCTCCTTTTAACCTCTGACTTCTGGAAAATAGGAATAAATATGTGATCTCTTGAAAATGACTTCATTTGTCTTCTACGTCGAAGGAGAAGACGTGTAATATGCATTCATACATGCCTTATCTACCACCCTGCAACTTCAGCTGAATAATATGCTCATTATTTTTCATGTAATGAAATGCAATATAAACAACGTACCTGCAATTAGTTCAGTGTGCAGAAGCATTAACACCCTTCATGTGCGCCCTGTTTAAATTACGTATTAATATAGAATGTAACTTAGGATAGAAATGTGCAACGTAGTACCAATTTTCAAAACTGCAGGAAGGGATAATATTGATCGTTATAGGCCGGTGGCAATAACATCTCCCATTTGTAAGAGTAAGCAGTAATGAGTAGCAAGGAACGTGTTGTAGTTCTTACGGCAGAGAGACCTGTTTGGTTCTAATCAGCATTGATTCCTCCCGCAAAGTTCGTGCGCAACCTTCTTAAAAATTTCTTTGTTGAATAGCAGTGTCACTTGGACCAACCAGATGTGATTCACGTGGACTTCCTGTCACTTAACTCGAGCAAAGCCTCATGAATGACTTCTATTATAGCTGGAACAGCTCGGTATACGGGGCAAATTATTGGCCTGGGCGAAGTCCTTCTTGGTGGGTCGGGCTCAATGTGTAGTATGAGGCGGGGCAATTTATGAAATTGCCGTCAGGAGTAGTTCGGGTTTCTGTAACCGGTCCCCTGATGTATCTCGTATTTGTGCTCGATCATCTCGGTTGTGCAACCGCACACGTGGTGCAATATGCAGATGACACCATGCTATATAAAAGCATAAAAACAATGAAGATAGTAGGAAACTGCAATCTTTTACAATTTGCTATACGTCACACCGACACAAATAGGTCTTATGACGATGATGGAACAGGAAAGGGCTAGGAATGGTAAGGAAGCAGCCGTGACCTTAATTAAGATACAGCCTCAATATTTGCCTGGTGTGAAAAAGGGAAACCACAGAAAACCATCTTCAGGCTTATCAACCGTGGAGTTCGAGCCCACTATCTCCTGTATACTGGATACTTGCCACACTTAAGCAAATGAGGCTATCGAGCTCAGTGAAACTACAATAAGACTTGCAAAAACTATCTGTGTGGCGTTCCGTGAATGGTTTAAACATAAAACTAAATGAATGTAAATATATTACAATAACATGGTCACTAACCTGCGTAGAGAGCTAGTACGAATGAAAAACAACATAAATCCGTAGTGCTCAAACATTAAACCCTTAGGAATCATATTTCTGATGATTTGAAATGGAAACTGCAAACGAAGGAGGTACGACGAAAAGCGGAAGGGATGACGAAAAGCGGTGAAAAACAAGGAATTTCTTAGCAGAAATGTAACCCCTGTCAAATCAGGGACCCTTCGAACACTCTATCTGGGTATCGTGAGACCCATTTTAACTTAAGGATTTCCTGCAGTGAGTTTCACCACAGTCGGAAATTCGAACAAGCTACAGATCATACAGAGTCGCGCAGAGATTCTAATAACTTATCGCTCCCATCTTCATCCATCTAACCATCCCTCAAAAGAAACTATTATGAAAAGAAACGACTTGATCTCCCTTCAAAACTCCCTCGCCGGCTTCATTAACCTTGACCCTGTTCATCGCCTTTCTCTATCCTTTCGCTCTGTTCGCAGAAGCGTTAATCTTCACCCTCGACTTACCCGTACCACGTCCTACCAATCCGGTTACAATGCAGCTTACGACTCTTAAATGAACTATGATCTGAAATAAGAGCCTTGACTCTAATGCAGTTTGCATAATATGTTCGAAAGTTGTAGAAAATCTCTGTGTGTACATGGACGGGAATGAAGGTTATTGTAAGTGCCATAGAGCGAACGAATTACAGTACGGGTTTAAAAACGAGAATAATGTGGTTATTATTAATATTACAGTTTATTAGTGGATCTATGAAGCATTAAATTTACATGGAGCTTGCACTTTTCATCAACAGACCTACCATAAATTCTGCGCGATATGCTGTAAATAAATAAATAAATAAATAAATAAATAAATAAATAAATAAATAAATAAATAAATAAATAAATAAATAAATAAATAAATAAATAAATAAATAAATAAATAAATAAATAAATAAATAAATAAATAAATAAATAAATAAATAAATAAATAAATCATATTGAATTGCAGGTGATTTCGCCTTACGTTCAGGAAGCCTGACAAGTGCAGCAATACAAGTCAATCTTTTGGAAGAGATAGCCTAGAGAACAGGTTTAAGAAATGCTGTAGCAAAATACACATTTTTAACAAATATAAAATTTACTCCAGGACTTTTAATAACGGGAAATGGTCAAATAAGTTCAATGAATTCGGATATTTGGGAGAACCCAACCAAGAAAACTGTATGGAAAAGTCCGCTGTAGACGAAGGGATACACAGGACGGAAGAAGCATACGGTATAACTAGGAACATCTTCAACACATCAGAAAACATCAAAATACAATACTATCACACATTAGTCAAATCAAATGCCTACATGCGGGTGAATGTCTAGTACTGAATTACAAACTGAATAAATTAGAAGTATCGGAAAGAATAATTATACGGAAAATACTCGGTCCATTAACAGCTACAGAACTCTGAAAATCAAGAAGCGATGATGAAAGATATCGGCATGTAAGAAACTTAACAGAGGCGGTTAATATTTTCGGGACATTTATACAGGATGGGTGACTAACGGTTAACCAAACAGATCTTCAAATATCTTTGGAACAAGAAGTCAACAACAGCCTGGATTAACGAAGTGAAGAATTATTTGGAGAGAAAATTATAGAAAGGAAATGTTGTAAATGGGGGATTCCAACGTTTGAAGGCACAGAAAACTGGCTCCAAATTCTTCGAAGAACGGAAAAGGAGATATAATGAGATGATGAAGAAGTTTGGAGGAAGAAGGAGGAACAACAAAGGATGAAGCTTTGAAATTGGCGCTTAGTCCCTAGAATAACCCAAACGGGAAAGTAGAAGAAGAATAGTATTTATAACAACTAACAAATTTATCGATTATTGACCAGGGATGGAAGTTGTCTGTACAGGTGGGAGACCCATAGCGGGGAACTGGACTGAGATCTCCCTTTTATGCAGAATCCTTTCAACCATCGAGTTAAACTTCAATTAAAAGTAAATTTCACCAGCATACAATGTGTGAACGTAATGATTCAGTCATACTTTACCGTGTGTTTTGTAAGTCAAACTTTCGAGTTGAACTGAATTCTGAAATTTTCTGACATTAACTTCCATTATTTCGTACGAGCACATCAGAGTAATTGAAACTATTTATAAATCAAAGGAACTCCTTAAGAAGTTGCATTGAACACAACTCCTTGTTATATACTTATTTAAAATAATGCATCAACTTGATAGGAAGTGAAATTTATCTCTTATCATTGCTATGTCTCTTTTTTCAGTTTATGAACATGTCATTACAGGATAACACACAGATCTTATCTCATAAGTATTAATTTGCTATCAAAGCAGTTTAGTTACCCATGGCCTTAAGAATATCGAACTTCTTTCAGTTATTCCAAAAATATCGATAAATAACTGGAGAGTCACAAGAAAGCATTTACACCATCACCACTGCGAACGTATCACTCAGGTACATTTCAAATCAACCACTGACAGTGAAATATAGAGCTCCTGACAAGAACGCAAAAGGCGGTATTTACATCAACGGCAAGCCAGTCAAATTCTCTCTTCCTCCGAAAACGTACCGTTGCTAATGGAGTCTCCTCTAACAGACTCTATTCTCGTTTAAACTACGGTGCACTTTTGCCGCGTCATTATCTTCAACGGATAGACCTTAATCATTCTTCTCAAATGGATATTGGCTATTATTGTCCTATTTTATATGTACCAGATATGATGTACAGATTACTAAGGACTTGCTTCATTGCATAATTAGTTATAGAATGTTTGGAGAATTAGTCCACATACGAAGAATACAAAATTAAAAAAAGGAATTATTTAAAGAAGAAGTTACGAAATTGAGTATAAACCTGACATAGTAAATAACTCAGCATTATAGGCCAAAATAATTTAATTTAGTTGTATTTATAGATACTTCGTAAGTAACTGAGGCTGATAAGCCCTTTGTTCAGCGTATACATTATTAAGTGTAATTTCATTATTATAGTTATATACTGAAGTTACATATTCAGTTTTTGGTCACCTTCACTGGAGGGCAGATGATTTATTTATAATAAATTTTATTACTACTAACATTTAGTTAATTACACATTAAACTTAAACGGATTTTATTCGGATTGTCCTTATACGGATACCAACTGGAGTTAAATTAAACCATACATTATCGTACATCCTTTTCTCAAAATAAACCATTATTAAAATTTATTTTGAGCTAAAAAATTTCAAATTGCTTTGAGATATATACTAAATTTTGATTTAAGAACATAAGTCTGCGTGATCTCAGAGGGACAAACATCACCCAACGTTTACAACTCTGGACTTAAAATATTTCAAGTTCCCACTCACAACAAATTGAGTTGAACGTCCCTGGGAGAATAATTAATGAATATAATTGTACCAAATGTAAAGAGTAATAATATTTACATTGTAGGGGGGTGAGTGCATAAAGTGAGGCACAATTTCAGAAACACGCAGTAGAAGAGGAAGAGAAATGTTGAAACACCCTGTGTGAAGTCACTTGCTTCATTTCTCCTGTCTGGTGCCGTGAAGAAGCTTTCCTCTATCGTCTCTTTGTTCCTTAGTAGAAAGAGCAAAATTCCACCCTCAGGTTAGAGGATGAGGTAGATTCCTCTGTTTGAAATCATGCAGGATGTTTGGTCGACGTATTCTGCTTTTCTGGAAGTGTAGTGCATGGAAAGTGTGGGTGCACGCTTTGACGCGATGTTAGAGTGCATGATTCTTATATGTGGTTTCGTTCACGGGCGGATGATTTTACGTCGAGCTTTTGCTCCACAGGGAGTTCTAAAGTAACTTCACCGACATGTAGGGATTCCATGGGACAGTCGCTCATCCTTGTAGATGATTAATTTACCGTGGTAGCGCTTGTCAGCACTACCATTCGCATTTTAGTTCGGATCAAACAAACCTTGCTGTGTTACCGGTAGATTAAACATTATGTTAATTAATTAAGTCGTTGGTCGCCTGTTTCTGGCAGCATTGACTGGCCCACTGTATAAATGAATCTTCAGTTCCACGTTAGATTTGCTATTCGATATGCTGCATCCTCACGGCACGTACCCATTGAGTGAAGATATTTCGTGGTTATCTTTTAAGAATACCCTGGTGTTCGTTTTAGCTTAATAGATTTTTCTAAATTAATAACCGTTTAGCCTTAGGTTATTGAATTGTAAATTCCATCAATATGAATTTTTAAGCCAGACGGCGCTTTCTTCAGTAGAGAAGGTCACGTGGATTCTGAAGGCAGGACCATGATTTCAAGTGCCTGCGACAACCTTCGTACAGATGTAAACTTCATAACTTTTAATATTATTCGCAACTTCCTTACATTTTCGCCAGAAAGAATGTGTTCTACGTAACGATTTGTGGTTAATTTTCATAACATGTAGTTCCATTTAGATCCTTTAAAGAGGAAAGTTTTATGATTCAATTTATTTGTGATTAATGACAATTTAAGTGCGTTAAAGGTAATGATACACACTTTTCTATTTATAATTTGTAATCAATTGTTTTAATGAACCTGAAAATCCTTTTAAATAGCTTCAAATGTCACCAGTCTACGTTCCCCGACAGGGTTGTCCACACCTACCACATCCATGTATACCATCTGCTCCAATCATCTTTAGTTTTCTCTGTATTTATTTATAATTTCCTTATTTTTCTGTGTGTTATGTTACCACGTGTTATAAGAGTTAGTAAATGTTGAGCTATATGCGTAGCAAACAATACAAAATGAAAATTACGGAGAAGTATCCAGAATTCACGAACTTCAGCGTATGATTATTATTCGTACAACCAAATTTGAAATAAATTACAAACAAATTTACATATTTCGTTCTACAAGTGAACGTCACATAAACCAAGGTATATTTTAGAACAATATAACTAGTTAATATTTGTGGAGTTTAGGCAGGGTCCTATCGCATTCAAAGTTTCCTCCATGCAGGCTATGAGGATCCCTTCTCGAGTGGAGGACAAAGTCTTACACTACTCGCAATATAACAGTAAGTGGGATAATACTCTACGTCTGGTGGCCATTTTCCCCAAGAACTAACTTCGTACTTACTTTTGATGATTGAACGTAAGGACCATATGTCTATCCAGGACTGAATACGTCAATTCTAATTTTTGGATTATTTGACGGGAAATTGAACCCATCCTACCGGATGAAAAGATCATAGGTCGGCGAGGTAGCACCCCATGGAGATTCTAAATGACGAACTATTTTCATAGAGTTAATGCATGACTGACAAACACGAAAAAGGCACGTTAGCAAATGTGAAGGTTACTTGACCGTTAATATCATAATCGGAGCCACAGAACCACCAGTTGAAAGTGAACTCCGTACCACAAGGATGTATTTTTTTTATTTTCATGATCCCACACATATTCATTCGAACCATCGAAGCCTTAGTGAGAAGCCAGGGACGTTACCACTTGGCCATCACATCTCTGATGAACACTAATTTCCAACTGGTTTAGATGTAAAGTTCATCGAATGTAAAATCAGCGGCTTCTTCTAGATGGTACGTGTCATGGTCAGTGTGGATGAAGCAGCAGTATCCATAGTTGAGTTCACTTTGCAAAGAATGCATTCAATAAGTCTTCTCTCTCGACAGCTTTTTGAAAGGGTAGGGCATTCGTGACACATGCCAAAAGGCTTTCGATGCTAGTGACAAATAATATTTGCTAACATCCAGATTGAAAGGATTTATTTTCATTTCCGAATTCAGGTTATTAAAAGCTAAAATATGGTTAGTAACTGAACGATAAAAATTGAAATATGTTAACCAATAATACCAATATTTTCTATTCATTCACATTATACAGCTGTTCATTTCCGTATTGCTCCCCTATTCGTACGGTTTACTGTTGCTACTCTATATCACGCCATGTTATTTTATTTGGATTCTCGTCATAAATTTTAATTTGATTAGGTTATTAATTGATTTATTTTATTGAGTTTATAACGTGGCATTGCTCCAATTTTAGTAGATAAACTGAAGAAGTATTTTGAGCCAAAATTACAAGGAGACAAGATATGAGCATAAAAACACAAAGAAAAACTAATAGTAAAGGCTGTTACGTACAAAAATAAAATCATATATTCACATATAATGCTATAGTAACATGAACAATCATTGATAAAACAAATATTAAATTATGATTCAGTAAGCTACTGTACATACAGTATCTTTAGAGCATTGACCATACTAGTAACAAAGGACAGCGAATAATCTCTTTTACGGAGCATAGTTACATAAATTATATGAAATAAATCAATAAACTGTGATATTTGGGCAGTTTTATAGTCTGATCAAAACAATAAATTTTGAAAATATAAAACCGAAATCAATGTCTATGCCCTTTAATAACAAATTATTAAATATTCCGAGTATTCTTTGCAGTAGAAATTTTTATGATAGAGAGTTTTTCTTCCATTACAATAGAAAATTGCCTTCGACCTGAGCTAGATGTTTCACATTAAAATGAAACCATTAAACCGAAACGCTATTTTCCAATAAGCCATTCACATATTTGCATGGAGAAGCTAACTGTGATGTTTTTCTCTATTCTTTAAAGATAAACGTTACTATGTTCATAGGTTACTGTATGGCATTCTATCCAAATATGAAGAACGATTATATTTATGAATCTTAAAAAAATATGTTGCGTAGGCCTAATCTCTCCAGGTTGTCAATATGTGATAGGGCTACATATATGCCATCCAAAGTACAGAGACATATTCTAGACGACATCTTAATAAAGAAATAAAACAAGTTGAAATTGAGATCGGGTCTAGTAAATCTCTGCTATTTCTTATAATAAATCCTAGTAATTTATACGCTTCCTTATCAGTTTTATTAATATGCAGATTTAAAGAAAGATTTACTGTTATAGTAACACCTAGACTTTTCACGGAGTTTACCATCTTTTTTATATTGAACATATTGCAAGTGAATCTCATTGTTTCGTCCTCATAAGACCTATCTGTGTCGGTGCGACGTAAAGCCCCTAGCAAAAAAAATAGAATCTCATTGCTGATTCTGCTGATTCTAAGAAAAGATATTAGAGTAGCTTTTTGAAACGAAAATTGTTTTTGTACCCAAGTTATTGAGGCGTTCCAGATCTACTTGTAACTGAAATACATCAATTATAGTTACTGATTTACTTGAAAACCTAACATCGTCTGCAAGTAACGAACAATTAGAGAACTGTACAACATCGGACAAATCAGTTATAAACATGAGAATAAACAGTTGACACGAATTGGTCCTCAGAGGCACAATTACATCTGGAAATGTAGGATTTAGCCGTATTAAAAAAGCAAATAGGCCTAGATTTCTACAAGAAATATGTGAGGCAGTCAGTTTGAACATTTGCGTAAAGAAGCCCAATTCCAGACGACATCGTAATAAAGATGTAAAGCTAGTTGAAATTGAGATCCGGTCCAGTAAACCTCTGCTACTTATTATAATAAATCCTAGTAATGTATATGCTTTGTTACCAGTTTTATTAATATGCAGATTTTAAGAAACTTGTAAAAGTATCTCAATTTTATTAATACTCTGAACAATGTTAGCCAGGTTGATAGAAGTTGTTGGACAAGGGTAAAATTGTTATATTTTAGGTTTGATGTGGTAAAACACACGGCAATATGAAATGTGTTCAATAATGTTTGCAGGAGCACAAACAATAGATATTGGCTTATCATTTCCAATAAATGTATTGTCATCATATTTTACTGTGGGACAAATTCGGCCCATTTTCCCCAAATATGGAAACATCTGACTTGTTAGTATTAAATTATGAATGAGACATAAAGGAAACATAAGCAAATGGGCACAAACTCTCAACAAATAGGGAAGTACACCGTCAGGACCACTTCAGTGTCCCGGTTTCAATTCTTATTGCTCTTTTGTGTTCAACTTCTTCAATAAAATCAGTCGATAAAATTCGAGACTTTTAAAGAGTCTCTCTCTGCCAGAGAATATGAACATACCTGAGCACTAGACACATTTTAAAAATTAGATGCTAAAGAATCAGCAATGCTCTGAGCCCTAGATGAAAGATTACCTTCAAGTGACATCTGTTAAGCGGATGTCCTGTCATTCGTTTTGCTTTCAATAAATTTCCGATCGCATTTAGGGTTATTGTACACACTTATTTCAGATTCACGTATGCAACACATGTAAACATAAGTTATCAGACACTTTGACTTCCTACGCAGATCGCGATATAAACACACGTATTCTATAATACTTCTTGAGTTTCGAAATCTCTATTATGTCTTTGGTGAACCAACGTGGAACATTTTAGTAAATAATAGTATGTATGTGGTTAAGTGTAAGAGATGGGCAGGAGCCCTAACTTCCCCACGGATTATAAAGGCATTTATCTCTCTAACGTTTCCTTTTTATGACATATTTTCAGGCAGGGATTGATGTGCAATATGATTAGCCACGGCATGAAAGGAATACAAAGATTTGTTTGGATTAGTAAACTTTAATCATTAAACTTAAACTTAAATCATTCCAATTCACATTTTGTAAACGCATAATATACAGGTCATAAAAATTTGTTTTGGCAAAATTATTGACTACTGCCGTAGAAGTTTTGGCTTGTGTATATTATACCTTAGGTAAAAGTACCCAAGGTTAATGCGGGGGTGATGCCGATCTTCCGGTAAAAGCTGATAGCCATTCATTGTTACTTTTAACTTGACAATTTGATTAGTTAATGCAATACTGAATGTTCTGCCGAATTCATTTTGAACAGAACTACGTCAATATCAATTGTACAAAGACACACAATTTGCGAGGTCAATACATTTAGTGGCCCTTTGCAGCAGATCCCAGACACTACCACTGATTGGTAAATTAAAATCTCCAACAATAATGGTAATATTGTACTGTCAATCACTAACACATTCACAGATACGATAATATACATAACATGATTCAATTGTAGCACTTGGAGGAGAATATACTGCGAAAAATTAATATAACGTATAATTTGAGTACAACTTTATGCACACCGAATCAACGTCAACTTTTACTTCTAACTTACAAACTGTTAAACTTGTATCTACAGTGATCAAAACTTCTCTCCGGAGTTTATTCGTACGATCTTGCGGAATAACATTATACCTAACGATGACTATTTCGCTTTTGTACACACTTCCTTGGCAACCAAGCCTTAGAGAGTACCAGAATGTTTGTTCTGCTGCAAGAATACTAATATAGATATTACTTAGTTTCGTACTAAGCCTCCTTACAGTCCGGCCCTGCGGTGTAGAGGGCAACGCGTTCGATTTCCAGCCGGGTCAGGGGTTTTTAATTTTAAATGATTAATATCCCTGGCCTGGGGACTGGGTGTTTGTATCGTCCTAACATTCAACACTCTACACTTCCGCAATTCCACTCACACGCAGGTTCCTATCATATGGTGAAAGTAGTGGCAAAAGATCTCTAGAGGTCGACGCCACGAACAAATATTCATAAAAAATAAAGTCTCCTTACATTATGATAGTGAATGGATACACTTTATTCTACTGTGGCCGTAGTTTTGAGCAATGCATCAATATCATTTACATTTTTATGATGTTATCAAGTTGTTTGGTATACTTCTTCTTTAACCCTACAATATAATTTTATCACCCATAACTAAGCAAATTTCTTCTCCTTTACCACTTTCCGAGCTCTCCTATTTTCCATCAGCAGCCAAACTCTGATTTTTATAAATGGGCGTTCCTGTAGTGAAACCTACATAATTAATTGAGAATTATCTTCATTTAGCGTCCCTATCAGTATGCTTTACAAACTTAATAATTATACTGGGGACATTCTGGTTATTTCATTTCTTCCTGTGATAACAAACATCTGTCATTGTATTCGTTTTATTTATATATAAAGTCTTTGCAATTTTTTTACAGTTTCGTATATATACTTCTTAGCTGCTTGTGGAACACCTACAATCTCAACAGCACTCCTCCGCCGTACTGCTCGAGATTATCTAAGCCAGACTTTAGTTCCAACAATTCTATTTTCAGACAAGCATGTTCAAGTTTTAAGTCTTAATTGATTGGAAACAAGCTTCTAAACTTTCACTCTGTACCTTCATTAAACTTTCACATTCAAAAAGATTTTCATAAGCTAGATTCAGTGACTGATCCAGCTCATTATCTGCAATGTTATTGTATTGCTTAATCAGCTTAAATTCAATATAAATTGATAGCATTTCTATTCCATTAATATAATCGTTATTTTCGTAACACCCCTTCCAATATCTCCGCAGTACATGTTAAGTAAAAAATTTGAATTATGGCGAAAGGTGTTTCTGAACACGAGTTATGGTGGAATGAATTACAAACAGTGGCCCATTCATAGTTGGAGTTTCCACCGTTTCACCTGAAGATGGAGAAGTTTCTTAATTTGTACGCCTATTTTTAGCACTGTCTGCAAGGACACTTACTATCTGATGAACGGAGAAACCTAATATAATCTTCTTTCAGCTATGCACAATTACTTTGAAACAAATTATTGCAGTCACAGCACTCTGTTTTTACATTCACATCTTGACGACTGGCAGCCTTCACGCAATGATCACACACACTAAGTTTCGTAATTAAGAACACTGTGTTAGGTATCTAACATAAAACTGTGACGTTTGACAATCTCAATATCACCGGACGAGTTGGTTGTGCGGTTAGGGTCGCGCAGCTGTGAGCTCAAGTGCGGCCAGTATCCAGTAATCGGGAGATAGTTGGTTCGAACCCCACTGTCGGCAGCCCTGAAGATGGTTTTTTGTGGTTTCCCATTTCCACACCAGGCAAATGCTGAGGCTGTGCCTTAATTAATGCCATGGCCGCTTCCTTCCAACTCCTAGAACTTTCCTATCGCATCGTCGCCATAAGACCTCTATGTGTGGGAGCGACGTAAAGCCACTAGCAAAATAAATCTCAATATCGATATTTACGGAGTAAATAACACTCAGTCGGTTAAAGTTGGCAGTGGCTTGCGGATAGTCGATATTGATGTTCACACACAAGCAGTAAAAAAAATATGCTATATAAAATAACCCCAGCAGTTTGCAGCAGTGCGGATGGCTTAGTAACAATGATATAAATGTTTGAAGTTTATCCAGAATATGATGCCTATACATAAAAATATCACACATAAGAGACAAATAACTTACAGGTTTACATCATAAATATTAAACAAGTCCAACACCGCAATACAAATTATAAAATGCAAAGACTCGGAGTAACGGCAAGACACCACTTCACATCGTCATACCAGCAAATATTGTTGACCGTAGCTTGAGAAAATCTAAGACAGGGAAACCTAGAAGCAGAAATAGAGTGCAAGTAAAGAGTAATTAATTGTAGTTTATTAGTGTAGATAAGTGCACCACAATAACGAAGGACGAAATAACTCCCCGTTGCACTAGCTTAACAAGTGAGTGATTACAGAATGCACCCTGCTTGACAGCAGGCTTTTGTTCACTCAGAATATTCTTATACAACCCATGTTCTACTGATGTATTGCTATTTTCGTAACTCCTTTTTCATAATTTCCTCAAATGGAACAGGTCGATTTGTCAAATTCTTGTCACCTATTTTAAAAGCTATTTGATAGAAATGTAGTGGCACTTCCTTTTAGCATATACAGATGGTTTGGTCTAATTTTTACTGTGATCGTTGAACACACATCGGCTGTTGTAGTGAGTCAAAAAACAAAATCCTTCTCAATATTTTTGCAGATGATTTTCGTTTGTCTTAATCCTGGGTTGGAGTTAAATCCAAAGAAATAAATATCTCACTAAATACATTATTTTTCAAATGTACCGTTAGATTCACGCGATAAATTTGTATTTACATCATTATATACAGAAAAATATCCACCTTGAGCCCACAGTTTAAGATATTGGGAAATACCTGTTGCTCGAAAGTAAATGTCACAGTCTTGCCTACAGTTCATAAGAATATGTGAGAATGGTATTATGGACTTACCGTATTTATTCACAGTGAAAATTATATTAGGAACTACCACATTTTAAAATAATCATGTAAAAATATTTTTCAAATCATGTAGGTGTAGCTTGCTCAATGTACATCTTGGGCGAAGTCATAGGTAACGTTATCAAAGACGTAACACTGTCTTCTGAAAAAATAAGAGAGCAGTGTGACAGGATTTTTTCAGTAGGTCTGTATAATATCTCACCGAATCACCTGCGTTAGAAATCCAACCATTCACCAACTGATGATCATAATTGTACATAAGAACCACACAGTGTGAAAACAGGGAGCAAACAAATACGTAACAATATTTTGTTTGTTGCCCTCTGCTTTTACAATATAGTAGTACAGTTCTAAGGAGGTAAATATATTAGCTAATATTACCACCCCTGACGTGCATCAAGGATTCACATGTCGAAGTCCAACGGTATGAATTTCGTGATATCGTGCGAAATTGTCCTTAACTAGCTGTAGTACTCGTCGTTGACGCAGCAATCACATAACATAACTGTGCATTATTATATTTTTGTCCACCCCTCACACAGTTCCGCAGATTCTAAGGAACGTAAATTGGCATGCCTCTCCCTGTCAGTGGCTTATCGCGACGTACTCATTTCCTTGCTCTCTGTAGCCCTCAAAGTTTCATACCTCTCCTTATGGCTGATCTTGATTTGATCTCTTCCTTGTGGTACAAAAGGCTAATATTAAACGATACTGACATGTATCTTCATAGCTACCCTCTACAGTCTATAGAGCTAGTTACCGGTTCTTGGACTTTCATATGACTGCCACTGATATTAACTTATTTTCCACTGTATAGGAAACATGTACAGAACAAAAATTCGCCATGAGCTATTTTCGTGTAAAACCAACAGTAAGGGAGATGTCCGGCTTGATACCGAGGTGTCGTATTTATTAATCTTCTCCTCTAACGTTTAAGTTGTGGGCTAATCGCCATTGAAATTCGTGTCTTAAAACTCTAATTTTCCTCAAACTACCTTCCTTCGTTTTCCTTAATATTTCAAGTTATACTTAATTCACAACTTCTCTGAGCATAGAGCTCATAGCCTTCGTTTGAAACCACGGAAAGAAGAGTTTCTTGTTTCTGCTGCACTCTCTACGGAGAATTCGTACTGCGATGCTCCGCCTCCTAACCAATTAGAGCTCTATGTGTTGGAAGTACTTCCTTGCTAATCTTAGCCGAGTGAGAGCGGCCATTAAGGTATTGTTGATTGAAGGAGATGCATCGTCAACGTACCTCGTGTCTCGTGCAGGAGCAGTTTCCGGGCTGTGTGATGGATTATGACTAAGTGATATTAGTGAAAGGGCTCTCTCTCTCTCGCCCTCAGTATTGTTTTGGTGTTCTACTTCATCACGGGTACGTGCCCAGACAGTATGAATTCGATATTTTACTTAGTTGGAAACATATCATCAACGTGAGTATGCTAATGACGCTATGGCGTCATCTCAACTTAGGCGGAATTCATTCTGGACCTTAGTGAACAGGAACTTCTTTCGGCCTGCATCTATTTTGAAAACTCGATGGTATACTGTGGCGTGTTGGAATCCTTATAGTATTCCAACTGTTGTTCTCGGCTATAAAAGGAAACTAACGTGTCTGAAGTATAATTTGGTTTTTTTGTAATATAAATTCACATATTTATCTGGGGTGAAGCTGAATTATGATCTAAATTAGGTAAAAAATTGAAAGGATAGTATAATTTTTAATTGTGGTTTCTACCAAATTACCCCACTAGGTAAAGTTTTGAACCATTTGAGTTCTAACCAAGAGGACGGAAATTTTATTTTATTTTCTCGGCCTTTAATTTTTCTTGGCCATTGTTACCGTTATAACTTTTGGTAATGGCTTTTGTTCATGGCGTGTGTGCGTCGCTCTGACGACCGGTGAGTATAGTTGTTGTTGATTATTATTAATGATCATGATTCCTCTCTCGGAGACTATCAACCTAGTGGGACGATTCCATTTAATTGTATGATTTCCCCTTGCTCTTGTAGTATTTTCGTGGGTGGACGTTATCCCTGTTTCAGTTTTCAAATTAATTTTGTTTAGTGGAATAAATTTGTTATATTTTCTTTCAAGAAATGATATGTTGTCCTTCTTTTTAAAAGTTATCATTTTGATAGCAGATATCTATGTAATTTATCCACGGGTCTAACTGAGACACCTTTCCATCATTTCAGGTAAGTTTCTTTTCTTGTTTATTTTTGTGGTGTGTTGGGGGGTCTGATTTTGCTTCCTGTTTTCCTTTGTGAACTAGCTCATTTGCTGTAACAGCTAGCTTGTTTTTACTGCCGTTACCGTAGTTGTTGTGGTGATTGTCTACGTAACGGGTCAGTAAAGCCGTGGACAGAGCTGTGTGGTTATTCGACTCATGTACCATTTGCTCGTATCTCCCCGTATGTTGGTTGTATTCTCTCTTGATCTTTTGATCTACTCACCGGTATCAGGTGGTAACTGATTGAAGGAAGAACAGTGTGATAAAAAGTGTAAAATACTCCTATGAAAGAAGTGCAATGATCTTATCTCATCCTTGACTTGATTTTGTTTCATGTATCTTTCGTGATGGCCCGTCCTCTCATTCATCCGCATCATCTTCGCAAGTCTGAGTTGCTGTACGAACTCGGCGTTCGCGGGTTAGAACTTGCGGGAACAGTTCCTGAGGGTGCCGCTTTCCTTTCGACTCATCTTCGGGTGCCAATTAATTTTTCTCATCTTGATGACTCGAAGATTGGTGAGTCCTTGAATTTAATTAATTCTTTATTGCTATAAATTGAAATTATTAAGAAAGAATTTATTGTACACTCTCCTACTACTGTACGTCTCAAATCATTCGTCTCAAGGCTAGGGTGTAGCACCTTTCTGGGCGCATCCAGGATCTCCTCGCCTTAAAACCTAATGCCGAATTTATTAGTGAGTGTACTAGACTTTTGACTCTGGCTTCCAGTATGTGAGCTGATCTTGATTTGGTTATTACAAGTAGAGAAATGGAGAACCTGTCAGTTACTGATAGGACAAATTTCCCCAATACTAATGTAAATGATAATGTAAACCCAAGTTTGTCTCCTTCATATCATCAAGGTGCATGTTGCGTAGCTACCCCGGCACTGGAAACTATTTTATCGTGTCTAAGTGGGTATTCTCACAATTCTTTGAAAGAACCTTTGCATGACGTGAACAATTTCTCTGTTAATTCTATCGAGGAATGCCTTACATTCTTGAGGTTCCTTATGGAAATGACTGAGTCTGCTAACGTATATTCTGACGATGATTTAGGCATGTTTCGAGCCTTGTTCTATCATTGTGAGGGAATTTTAAAAAGGAGATTTCTGAAGCTATTTCCCAAAATCTCAATATTAGTCAATTTCATGGGTTATTTCTTGAAATGTTTATTTCTTCTTGTGCTCCTCAGAGCCTTACACCGCAACACTGCTTCAGACCACAGTTCCTGTATGAAAACTTAGGTACTAGCCTATATTCTAGATTTGAAATTCTTTTGCAAAGTATTCAGGATTTTGGTCCCTGAAGAAGAAATGGTGGCTCGGATCATAAAAGGAATATATCCTTCCTACTGATTGTAACATTCCCTTATAAAATGTCCCAATAATTTTATGGAATTAGAGGCTGCGTGTTCTTTCGCAGAGGATGTGAAGCACGGAGACTAATCCAGATCTGTACACCTTCCTGCTTCCCCCTTCCTCTACTAATTCTAATTGTTCTGGTTATGCTAAAGCGCCCTGTAGTATGAATTAAAAAATGTTATGTGTGTGCATCTGCTGAGCACCTTAAGAATTCGTGTGCATCCAAAGGCCGTAAACCTGATATTTGTTGTTACCTATGTGGCTCTAAGCAGCATACTAAAAATTTCTGCCCTAATTCATTTCAAAGGCGTATTCAATAACTGAAAATTAATGATAGGTCTTGTAAATTTCAAAATTCTGGGAATGTAGGCATTTTGGATGAAGTAATTTGCCCTCATAACTGCAACAAAATATGTGGTAATATTGTTTCTTAAGGCACCTTCACTAGTGTTGAAGTAAACAATGAACCATTAATTGCATTAATAAATTCCTGAAACGTAGTGAACTTGATCAATTGTGCATGGTATTTTAAACTGAAGAGCGCTTGTAAATTACCTGCATTGCAACCTGTTGATGTAAAATGTGTCACTGTTAATGGTAATAATATGGAAGTTCCTGGGGCTGCGAAAGTGAAATTGAGGATAGGAAATTTTACCTGGAGAATCCCGTGCCTTGTAGTACCTAACCTATCCTGTAATATCATTTTAGGAACTGGGTTCTTGCAAAAAACTGGATTAGTTCTTGACCTTTAAGACAAAACATTCGTCTTTAAATTTTCTCCCACCTATAAATTTAACTTGATTGATGCTCCTAGGGGTGGCCTTAATGTCTCTTGTGTATCTGGGTCTGTACCGGAAGAAATTAATAGCATTGATGACTTAAATCTTGATCATTTGAGAAAAGATAATGCTGAGGAATTCCGTGCCCTCTGTAGTGAATTTCTGGAGGTATTCACCAGTAAATTAGGTTTGACAGATGTCCTAGAGTATGTTATTGAACTAACTGATTCCCAACCTGTCAGATCTCCTCCGCATCGTCTATCATCTCCGCGTATGCTTGAACTGGAAAAGATTATCGAAAAAATGATCGAAGAGGGTGTCATCCGACCTTCTACCTCTCCATAGGCCTCTCCAGTTTTCCTGGTACCTAAGCCCTCTGGTGGCTTCCGTGCTGTTGTCGATTATTGTGCCATGAATCGTAAGGTGGTCCTTCAGTCTATCAAATTACCTGACTTACACACTTGCTTTGGGTGGTTCTCTGGGGCAAAATTTGTTACTGTACTGGATCTTAACCAGGCTCATTACCAGGTACCTTTGTCTAAGCGATCTATACCACTTACAGCTTTCATTACTGATTGTAATCTGTATGAATTAGTTTGTCTGCCGTTTGGAATATGTTGTGGCGCAGCTATTCTGACTCGTTTACTAGATTCTATCCTCTCGGATGTCAAATTCAAATTTGTTTTTAACTACCTTGATGACCTGGTGATCTTTCTTGAATCGTTTGAGGAACATGTGATCCATGTCCGGGAAGTTCTTGAACGCCTGAGAAAAGCTGGTCTTACCGTTAAGCTATCTAAGGTAGCCTTCGCTCAACCAAGTATGTCCTTTCTGGGGCATGTTTTTTCTTCATATGTAGTTTCCATTGATCAGTATAGGACACAGGCTATTCGAGAGTTTCAGCCCCCTAAAGATGTCAAAGACATTGCCCGTTTTGTTGGAAAGGTCAACATTTTCCGTAAATTTATTCCAAATTTCGCTGAGGTAGCTGCTCCTCTCAATGATTTGAGGCGAAAAGATGTGAGGTTCTTCTGGGGTCATTCCCAACAAGAAGCTTTTGAGAAATTGAAGCTTGCTCTGTCGAATGCTCCAGTTTTGGCCATACCTGATTTTAGTATACATTTTATAGTTCAGACTGATGCTTCTGGAAAGGCTATTGCTTGTGTACTATTGCAAGAGTATGAGGATGGACGCAGACCTGTTGCCTGTGTATCCAGGATCATAACTGACCTTGAGAGCAAATACTATATCTATAAGTTGGAATGACTCGCTGTCCAGTTCGCCCTTGAAAAGATTCGGCCCTTCATAGAGCATGTGAATTTTGACCTCGAGACGGAAAATCAGGCTCTCTCGTGGGTGTTGAACCCTCCCAAAAGAACTGGAAGGATTACTCTATGGGCTCTTCGTATTTTTGCTTTTAATTTTCAGGTTAAGCATATCAGAAGTACGGAGAATGTCATCGCCGATAGTTTAAGTAGAATGTTTGATGAGGAACATTGTCCTAATGTAAAATCTAATAATGAATAATTGATGAAGATAATGTTGTTGGAGCTAGTGCCATCCGTTCTGATCTGCCTTTGCTCTACCATGAATTCGAAAATCATCGGAAATCTGACGGTGAATTATATGAAATCATCAACAAAATTAAAGAAAGGATTCTAGTAAAGCCTTACTCCGTAGTCAAGGGTGTCCTGTGTTGAAAAGTTCGCGGCGACCGTTGTTTCAAAATTGTTGTTCCTAAGGTACTAGTACTAATTATCTTCAAATATTATCACTACTCTCCTATTGGGGGTCATTTAGGGATGTTTAAAACTAGGCAGAAAATTAGGCTGTTTTTCATTTGGAAAAAGATGGACAGTGATATCCGAAACATGGTTAAATCTTTCAATATATGTACTATCTTTACACCTGATCTGAACAACCGTGTTGGTTTGTTATCATCTTCACAAGCCTCTCGCCCAATGGAAAGATTATTCATTGACTACGTGGGACCAATTGTTCGATCTTCTCTGGGAAACACCCACATGTTTGTGCGTGTTGATGCGTTCTCGCGGTTTTCCGGGTCTATTCCCACTAGGTCTATCACTTCTCGAACTACTATTAACTGTCAAAATTCAATCATTGCATTTTCCGGCCCTCCCAAGTTTTTAGTTTCCGATAATGCCAGTGGGTTTACTAGACATTTGCTTAAGAAATATCCATTTGAGTTGTGCATCTCGCATGTTACAACCACTTCATATTATTCAAATCAATCTTTTGCCGAGAGAGAGTGAATAGAAGTTTGAAGTCTGCGTTGATAGACTATCATCACGATAATCAATCTAAGTGGGACTCCTGTCTGGACTGGTTAGCGCATGCATTCAACTCTGCTATCCATGAATCTCGTGGTAAAAAGCCCATGTCTCTCATGTTTTCTTATGCTCCATATTCCCCGATGTCAAATGTGCTTGGTATTGATGATCATTTTCCCGATCGGTCTAAACCATATGATGTTCGAACGGTTTGGGATGAAGCAAAGAAAAATCTGTCCGTCTCGTATGAGAAAGCCAAGAAAATGTATAATATTGGTACGAAACCGACAAGGTTGAAATTTGGAGATAAAGTCTTCGTTAAATGTTACCCCATCAGTAAAGCCATTAATACATTTTCTGCCAAGCTAGCGCCTAGGTATCAAGGCCCTTGCACCGTATTGCAATTTCTGTCCCCGGTATCTATTTTAGTGATTGATCCGGTCACTAAAAGAATTACGCGTATCCATCTGTCCCAGATTACGCCTGGTTAATGTGCAGTATATCTTCCTTACTTCCTTTAATGATGGTGCTTTGTGAAGCACTTGGGTGTTGGTATTGACATATGGCTGGGAAGTGCATTTCAGTGAGCTAATTGAATTTTATCCACTTATTGTTTTATGCAATTTTACATGGGGGAATTTATTTTGGTAAATTTTTCTGAGGTAATTGATCCTGGGTTTAGGAACATCATGTAGTATTTTCTGTTTCATATGTTTCCATTGGATCCTTGAAGTGTTATGGTTTTCGGAGTGAGAATTTTGGTTCTGTGGTGTGTGAAGTCTACCATGCGGCTGTTACTTAGCTGTTGGTCACTACTGTATAATATCTGACCAGTACACCCTATGTTTTTCCTTTACTGGGTTTTGACATTTATTTCTCATGCCAAGTCTGGTATGAAAGTGGGTTGGACGAATGTATTGAGTATTGCTAGTCTGCCATCCGTCATTCTCCTGCTGATGCAATGGTATTTCAAATATGTTATTGAATTAAGCCACCAGGACAGTTAAGTCACCACACTAGCGGTCAGCAAACAAACACCGGTCGGTACAGCCTATGAATCGGTGTGAAATAGACAGTTACCAAAAGAAAAATGAAAGTCAGAAACAAAGATAGGAAAATTACACCAATCAAGTACTTACCATGCGGCCCATAAAATCACCCAGAGGAAAAAAAAAAGCAAGATCCCTTGTTTTGGCGTTGAACCACTTAGATAATGAAAGAAAACTCTTGATTAACTTTTCAAAAACTTTAATCAAGGAATGAAAACTTATCATTTAATCAAAACTAACATCGTCCCATTTGAGAGAATAAAAATTGTTTAGTTTGAAAATAAACAGTGCAAAAATAGAGAATAACACAAACTGAAAACGCAGGCCTATCAGGTAATAACACTGATGGAAATCATTAACTAAAAAGAAATGGCTCTAATTTATAACACCAAATTCATTACAAGAAAAAGTTCGGATTGATAACCTTACTATTACAGAAAATTATACGAATAAAACAATTAAATTGACTACGGAAAGTGTACACGGGCCCGTTTGTTAACGTAACTAAAATGAAATTAAAACTAAAGTTTAAACCTTGGGAAAACCCACTCATTTGATCAGTTTAATTGAAATAGTTAGCAATATGAGGCTTCGCAGAAACATAAAACTCTAGCCCAAATAATAAACTACAAGGGCAAAAATTCAATCCACGAGCGATAATCACACAGAAAAACAGGAGGAAAACAAGAAGAGACCAAGCGAGGATAGGGAAATCTTTCACATCAGTCGAAAATACATCAGTAATCTTAGGTCACACAACCAACACGCCAAGCCCACCGGCAACAATCAACAATACCGCCCCAAAAATAAAAGCGTTGCCATGGCAACCCAAAAAACACGCTGTGTCCCACAATAAGGTACAAGGCACAACCAAGGCGAGAAACCCAAAATAAAGCTAGAAATTCACTAAACATAAAATACCCGAAAAACAGAAGAAGCAAGATTTCCTTAAAAAGAACAAGGAAACTAGAATTATATGCTACTGCAAAACCTCGCACAAAATAAAGGAAACAGAGTGCCGCGACACAATTTGAATTTACATGACTAATTAACGGGTGAAAATGATGATTAATAAGTAAAATCTCCTTATTTTCATAGTCTTTACATGCCTATAAGCTTGATATTTTAGTAGAAATAACCACACTACCGTCCGGTTTGTAGTTCCCAAAAAAAAAATTATTTCACTAACTTCACCATGAAATAGTTAATTTCAAAACACGGATCACATGAATTTCTTCGCAGTTTCATAATCACAGGATATAACTTGCCAAATGATGAACCACTTACTTGGGTGAAGCAGACGCTCAGCGAAGATGAGTTAGATCCTCACATACTTACAGACGCTTACTGAAGAGTTTGGTTTCCCAGGTCAGAATTAGTTAAAACCATTTACTAATAGGACAATGCAGAAGATGAAGTAAAACGGGTTTCAAACCCATATCTCAAGTCCCTAAGCCGGGGTCTATTCTCCAACATGACGCCACCATCTTGAGAATCCCATTAACGCAACTGCACGCCATGACTCGCAGCAACGAACTGTTTATACTCCAAAATGGCAAGGTTTGCTCCCTCGGGCAGTAGCCGCACTCCGATAGGTAGAAGAACGCGCGGGAAGGGGAACTCTATTGTGGGTGATTGACGGAAGATAGCAGCACATATTAGACGAGGAATGAAACAGTCCACACCATACAGAAATGCGAGAATGTATTGACGTTGTTATTAGTCCACAATAAGGCATATAAATAATGTTCAATAAGTATCACTAAAACACTCAGTGTACGAGGGAAACCATACGCTTAGTCGTGTAGAATAATTAAGTTTTTTCTACGGCGATGTTGCCAGTTCAAAATAGGTTCTCAGGGTAGGGTAAATTGCGTTACACCGTAACAGAATATTACCTAAAATGGTACCTGATTTAAACATGGATTATTATTATTGGCCTGCTACTGGTTTGGTAAGCTTAATTCTTATTTATCTCTTGAAAATAATTCTAGCTCTGTTCCTTAATTCACCCCTTGTAGCAATTTTTTTAAAAAATGTTGTGTCTTATATCTACTTCTGTATAATTATTTTGGGCATATTATCGGTCTTTGATAATTTACTCCATTTCCATGTACTTTTCACGTTTGGTTTAACTCTTTGAAATTTATCACTACTACTTGTTGCTGATCCGTTTCTACAGTTCTATGCTCTAGGTCAAACCTTTTGGGCGGTTGTTAGTTATTGAGGAGGTCTGTTAATCTGTGTTGGAGTTGGTAGCCTGTTTTCTTTGTACATGGACCCTGTGTCTGTACCGTCTTCCCTCCTCTAACTATTGGTTACTGTGCCCTTTAATTTCTAATAGTTGTGTGGCCCTCTTCGTAATTATTCTGGCAACAGACGGTGGTACGGCTATCCTAAGTAAACTCTGTCTAAAACCTTGCATGACTTTTGCAATTTCTGATGTCGAAACTAATAATCCATCTTATTTTTGAAATTTTAATTTGTTAAAAACTGCATTCTTGCTATTGGTTGTAATAACGTTATTCATTATTATGCTCATCGGTCTTGTGGTATTTGATTTCACGCACTACTATAACCTCTATGTAGCCAAAATATTTACTTGAAATTGATAATCTATTTGAGTATCTTATTGTTATGTGCGAGTTGTAGATGGTATGTGTGTGCGTTGTAAGTGATCATCTTCCATTTATTGGTATTGTGTTAAGTGGTGTAGTATGAGCATGGATTAATAACCTGACAAGTTTATCTTCTTTTGCCTTAGTAGTTGGTTTAGTAGTCCAGGATTTGGTCATGGTGAGATATTGCAGAATGGATTTGTTAAGTTGATGAGTGGCATGTAGTTGTGGAGTGTCCTTATCGTTTGGACTCTTGGTGTGTTAACATTTGCTCTGTGGGGTTTCTATGAGTCAATATTGGTTATTTTATAGCACTCTGGTGGGTGGTTAGGCACCTTTGTTTAACAATTGTGTCTTAGTGGACATGGAAATTAGTAATTTAGTATGTATCTGCAACTCGTGTAGAATGGTATGATCTTGGTGAGTGTAATTTGTATTTACCCGCATTACCTGTTGCTCTGATGTCATCTTTGTTTCCTTTAAAGATATTGTAAAGCTCAAATAAGTTTAACCTACCTCCTATGGTGTTTTCCTCAGTGGAATTTTCTAAAATTTGAGGATATTGTTGATTTATCACCTTGTCGTTCTGCGTTTTGGTCGGATGAGCATGTGATTTTCTGCCAAAGTTCTGGCGCTAGTGGAGTCTTCCTAGTATTTTATTATAATATCTCTTAGTGGAGTTACCTCATTCGTCTGCATGTTATCGAGCGAATTCTAGCCACCAACATCATTACCTGCTATGTACATTTTACTTACCCGCACTCCTGTGTGGTATGAAGTGGTACTGTTTAGCTTGTGTCCAACAGTGTGTATCTGTGGATGTCATTTATTTTTAAACCGCGTTGTGGCGAGGTCCTTATGGACAACCGGTAGTGTATGATGTTGGGTCATTGTTCCATCACGTTCCCAGCAGTCATCTAATTTGAGGTATTTTATTACCTATCTGGACTTAATTGGTTGTACTATTGTGGATGGTATGTTTTAGGCAGTTTCGCGATGTCGGTTATTAATATGACTCTGAGTTAAGTATCCTCCTGAGGCTCTATCTAATCTAATCCTATTCGGTACTTCCTTTAGTGTTAATGGTACTACCTTCCATCCTTGCGTTTTTCTTTGCTTTGTGTACCTCAGTGGAATGGTTGTCGATGGAAAAGTGTTGCGCTCCCTATACCTGATATTACTAGAGGTCTCCAACTCATTTTGTCTAGGTTATCCTTAGCTTTGAAAAACCGTCACCATTAACTCATTTATTGCTTCTTAATGCTTGTACTCCGGTCTGTATATGAACTGTTTGGTGTGATCAAATTTGAACGTCTCTCTTTTACTGGGTTATATGAGGTCATGTATTGGTGGTATCTAACCTGCCTTGGTTAAAATTTAATAAAGATTTTTGGGCAAATAACGGTAAAGTTAAAAAAATATTGGCTCACTGGTTTGTGGATCTCAGTCTGTCAGCTTCCAAACTGGATAATACTTACCTTGGTCATCTTGCTCCTGTTTATGTAAAAAGTTTTAGATTGGGAAATTGTACCTTGGTCTATTGTTTAGTCTTAATACTTTGTGGAGAGGTAATAGCTCTTTGTAGGAGCATATTAAATAGTTATCTTCCTTGTGGTTACCTGTATTTGGGGGAAACCTTGTCAGACGTTACGTCCATACTTCTCATTCATCTCTATCATTTTAAATATGGTAAACAGAATTATTAAATGTATTGAGGTAAGTACTGTGATCTTGATATGTGTGTTCCACCTTTGGTGTATGGTGGGTTAACTTTACCTTTTTTCCTTTGCTGAGCTATTATGTATTGTACTCTAGTGAATTTGTGTGCTGTTGTAATGTGCTGGGAAAAGGATTTGATCAGGGCTGGATTAGTTAGCCTACTTTCCTAGTGTTGTTTAGGTTGGTGGTATGCCTAGACCTGAGTCTATTGACATTATCTCTAAATTATTTTCGAATAGTGAGATTAATGATTTGACTTCGGTTATTTGTAAATATGCATTCACCAATCTTAGGGTTCCTTCCTCCTTTCTCTTCCCCCCACTTTTGCACCGTGTGTTCTTGTATTGTCCAGCGTTTTTAGTTTGATTATCGAAAGGATGTAAAATGCTGGATTTATTAAAACTAGAAACCAAGAAACTAGAACTTCTAATGAAATAGTAATTTCGATATTATTACTAGATAAAATAGATTGGCGAAAAGAATAACTGTGGATGCCTTGTGTATAATCTTTCATGAAATATAAGGTAGACTTAATCTTCATTACCGTGTGTACTGTTGCAACCACAATGCAAAAAATAAATTTGGAATCAAGTAAGTTCGAAGATGTGATTTGAATTAGACTATGTACTACGAACTTCTTCGACCCTAGAGTATTTTGTGAGGCTCCATTTGCTATAAATTACTGTGGTATGTAAACCATAAAGTAATGTTATGTGGAAAATGAAAATGTGGTGAAAATTGGCGAACTCTGTGTTTGCTGTAAGAAATATTTTTGGACATGATATAAAATTTTTACTAGATCATTAAATACCACCTTATATCAAACAGCTTTACATGCTGGATACTTCGGAGGTTGGACTTGGTACTTGTGGTCATCTCGGTTTGGACAATGATTAAAATTTAATTTATTCAGACCACTGTACCATGAATACGTATGTGGATAAGCTGTGCTTCGGCGAGGAAGGCTGACACCAAGGTGTCGTATTTATTCATCTTCTCCCCTGACGTTTTAGTTATGGGCTAATCGCCTTTGAAATTCGTACCTTAGGCTATAACTCGAATTTTCCTCAAACTACCTTCCTTCCTTTTCATTACTATTTCAAGTTTTATTTAATTCACAACTTCTCTGAGCATAGATATCATAGTCTTCGTTTGAACTTACGGAAAGGAAAGTTCCTTGTTTGTGCTGCACTCTCCACGGAGAATTCGTTCTGCGATGATACGCCCCCTGACCAAATAGAGCTCTCTGTGTTGGAAGCTCTTCCTTGCTCATCATAGCCGAGCGAGAGCGGCCATTAAGGTATTGTTCATTGAAGTAGATGCGTCGTCAGCGTGCCTCGTCTCTCGTGCAGGAGTAGTTTCTGGCCGGTGTGATGGATTATAGCTAAGTGATATTAGTGAGAGGGCTCTCTCTCTTTCTCGCCATCAGTATTGTTTTCGTGTTCTACTTCATCATGGGAACGTCGCCAGACAGTATGAATTATTTATTTTACTTAGTTGGAAACATCTCATCAACGTTGTGATGTTTGGGACATCACTGCATGTTTTTAATTATTGAACTATGTAATTAATTGATAAGATGAGTATATTTAATCACTGATAGGTCATGTTTAAATTAATATGTATATACATATATATATATATATATATAGGGTTTTTATCATCCATTTCAATCATCATTTCATTTCTTTGTATCGCGGCTATAACGTATTCTGAACGAACAAATTATTGGGTAAAGTATTTCAACATCATGCATATTTATAACTTGCAGTAAATTTTCCAATAGCCGTTGTGAGGTGAACAGAGTCAGCAGGCTAATTTCAGCCCAATTCCAGGAAAAGTACGTCATCTAGGTTACGAGAGACCTTACCCTCTCTACCTCATGAAGAGACAGTTGATACATTAGTAACACCCACTTTTCAAACTCCGCTTCGGGACGCTTCATTTCAGCGGGAAAGTTCAGCCTATGTGAATGAACGTAATGAAGCAACGTGATGGATTCACAGCAATACATAGGAGAAGGGATGAGACCTCGAATCTTACTCGACCATGTGATATGGCTGATGGAAGGAGACCACCGACAAGAGCTGGAGAGGACATTCTTATTAGCATTCTTATTCAGATTGAGATTCACATTCAAGTTCTTATTGGACATTCTGATTCTCACTCTTGGAAGAGAGACTTACTACGATATTACGTCTGCACGTCGGAGAAGATTTTAACTTAGTTCACTTCGCATCTGAGTATATTCTACTCAAAAGTTACTCTCATTGGGACTTGTTATCTCAATGACGAGAGGTAGTCAACGGGAGACCTGTTTTGACTAGTTAGGGGAGGAGAGCTTTTATTATGAATTTAGCTATGCTACTGTTCCGTAATACGGAAGAATACGAGTGTATTCTCTCCATTAACATAACCCATGGTGGTTTTGCATTTAAAATTAGGACTTATTACGACTTTATGTAAGGAGTACTGTAGGATGTGTTAAAGACGGGAAGTAGGACTGGAATCCAACACCAGAGGACGCAGCCGGCACGAGAGATCCACCCATCATCAGCTTCATGATAACAGAGTCTACAAATGGTAAGCTAAAGGAATAAGTTACTGCAAGTCTTCGCGCAACAGTTCATTTCTAAAATTAATCTCATTCAATTTTTCTTTTGCTTCCGTAAGTTCAGATTTCGTTAAAACGCCGTTACGTCACGTTTTTCGTCTTAATAAATAGCTGTTTCAATTTGTATTTTATGAAATGATTATTAATGATCCTTAAATTACAAGTTAGTGTACTTAATGATTTGTGTTCCGTTCACCTCACCCCTGGGAGTTTAGGAGTCTCATTACGTATTATTATTATTATTATTATTATTAATTATCTACTTTTGTTTTCAAGCCATAAGCTTGAAGACTGGCGCCCTTGGGATACTGTTTATGGAGAAACAATGACATATCATTTATTTATTTTAATATTAAAGTGACCCGCCACGTTATAATTTTGTCATACATCTGTGGGCCAAGTGGGTACGTCACAACGTGAGTATGCTAATGACGCTATGGGGTCATCTCAACTTTAGCGGAATTCATTCTGGACATTAGTGAACAGGAACTTCTTTAGGCCTGCATCTATTTTGAAAACTTAATGGTATACTGTGGTGTTTTGGACTCCTTATAGCATTCCAACAGTTTTTCTCGGCTATAAAAGGAAACTAACGTGTCTAAAGTATCATTCGGGTTTGTTGTAACATAATTCACATATTGATCTGGGGTGAAGCTGAATTATGATCTAAATTAGGTAAAAAAAATTGAAAATATATTGTAATATTTTAATTATGGTTTCTACCAAATCATCCCACTAGGTAAAGTTTTGAACCATTTGAGTTCTAACCAAGAGGACGGAAATTTTATTTTATTTTCTCGGCCTTTAATTTTTCTTGGCCATTGTTACCGTTATAACTTTTGGTAATGGCTTTTGTTCATGGCGTGCGTGCGTCGCTCTGACGACCGTTGATTATTGTTGTTGTTGATTATTATTAATGATCATGATTCCTCTCGGAGACTATCAACCTAGTGTGACGATTCCATTTAATTGTATGATTTCCCCTTGCTCTTGTAGTATTTTGTGCACGTTATTGAGCAATTCATTTTTAAATATTTTGGATGTTTATTCTCCCTGTGTGAGATTGCTCCTCTGTTCGTGTTTGTGTGGCAGTCGTTTGTGATGATTATAATCTGGACTGCCGGTAGCCGTTCCTGTTGGAAAGAACTCCATGGTTAAGGAAGTCATATTTTACGGAAATGTAATAAACAAAGAATAATTTTATTTACCCTGTTCCTCTGATATGTTGGGGGTTCTAAGGATATTAGTTTAAGTTATGCCTAGTTCATTTTCTTTTCCTTATTGCGTTGGTCGACCACGATTTGTAAACTTAGTTTTCCGTTTGAAGTTTTACCTTAATTTATTATTCGTTTCTCTTTTCATTTTTACTGGGTGGGCGTTTTCCCTGTTCCCATTTTCAAATTAATTTTGTTTTGTGGAATAAATGTGTTATATTTTCTTTCCAGAAGAGACATGCTGTTGTTCTTTTTTTAAAGTTAGCACTTTGATACCAGGTACCTATGTAATTTATCCACGGGTTTAACTGAGACACCTTTCCATCAGTTCAGGTAAGTTTCCTTTCTTGTTTATTTTTGTGGTGATTTGGGGTGTCTGACTTCACTTCCTGTTTCTCTTTGTGAACTAGCCGATTTGCTGTAATAGCTAGTTTGTTTCTTCTTTTACTGCCGTTATCGTAGTTGTTGTGGTGTTTGACTACATAACGGTTGAGGCTCCATGGCTAAATGGTTAGTGTGCTGGGCTTTGGTCACAGGGTTCCCGGGTTCGATTCCCGGAGTGGTCGGCAATTTTAACCATAATTGGTTAAATTCGCTGACACGGGAGCTGGGTGTATGTGTCTTCTTCATAATCGTTTCATCCTCATTATGACGCACAGGTCACCTACGGGGGTCAGATCAAAAGACCTGGGACGGGCGAGGCGAATTTATCCTCGGAGACTCCCGGCACTAAAAGCCATACGCCATTTCATTTCAGTAAGGGAGATACATCGAGTTTTATTCCTTAGGCCCTTTGTAGAGCACCCGTTCCTGGTGTCACTTTTGAACAACTTGCAGCTAAAACATTAGTGGATCCTTTTTTGAAATGCCAATAGCAAATTTAATTAAAATCCATCTAATTACCTCCGATGCCGTAACAGATACACTTAAATATTGAACTGAACTCGACAGAGGTCATTACAATGATGTCACTATTCTTCTCAGAATACAATATAAACCGACTCGAATGTCGCGGTTAGAAGCAATGCTATCATATGAAATTCTGGATCAAATTAAAAACGACACTTTTTCTAACATTTAACGAACAGTACTACTTTTCTCTTCTAACGGTACCAAGTTCCAGAGCTGGATTCACCAGGCCGCTGACAGTCGCCAACATCTTCTATTATGATAAATCAGTATGTGTTACGTACCAGTAGTTATCAGAAAATTTATGAACCAGAGGACTGGGGTGCTAACAAAGAATGTTATCTAACTTTCCAGATACTTCCTGCCAACATTCAGACAGGCAGTTTTATTTGTTACGCAGCAGTAATCACATATATCGTAGACGAGTGGTAGCAGAAGAGGCTTTTTCGTCGACGTCTCCTTTTACGTGGACTCTGCTATCCTGCTACATCTCCTGTATTTTTGTGTGGACGGGGTGACGCCTCAACTTTACATCGGGGCCAGAAAGCATTTCGGCCTCTCCTAAGTAGGTTGACGTCCTTCCCCAACAATACCTGCATAAGCCATGACATTGATCCCGCCGTCCCGGAAAGGGACATTTAAGAAGACCTTCTCTCGACCGGTGTCCATTTTGTTAAACGTCTCTATCAAGGCAATGAACCAGCACCAGAGGTCCTGCTTTATTACCAATCTGCTACTGCCTGTCTCTCCGTCCAAGAAAACGGCGCTCTCATCAATCGTCGCATCTACTCAGTGGTATATACACCGCCTGTCATACTAGATGAGGTAGAAACTGATGAGGAACTGGCTGCATGTAACGACAGAACGCCCTGTCCGCCCCCATCACCCCCGTTCCCAGCGTCTTCCTACCATTCCCCTCCTACCATTAACATCACCGTATCTACTCCAGCTTCCCTTACTACTCCTTGTACCGTACCTGTCACCACTACTATAACTACCACCACCACCACTACCACTGTAGCTCATACCTCTGCTTCCCTTACTACTACGGATATGCCTCAACCCTTTCCGCTCTTGCAAGCTTCTCACACCCCCCCCTCCCATCACTGCTAAAACACCTCACCCCTCCTTCTACACAGCCATCTGCCGAAGGACATACTGTCGCTTCTCCGGAGAACGTGGTACGGCTACCTCTGCAATCACCACCATTTGTCTACAGCTGTGTCATCCGACGGGTAAATCAAAGTGTAGCGTCAGCCGTCCTAGCACACGACCTCCGCCAGGCAGTCCATCCCCGTCCAGCGCGCCTTCCGCATCTTTAACTCAGACGGACCTACTTTACTGGTGCGGATTCAACTCTCCACTTCAGCCACCGTCCAGCGCCTCATCGCTTCCGAACTTCACATCTATGGTCGCCAACATCGTGTGGAACCTTCGCATTCTCCCCCACAACCCCTGCACCGTCCTAACACGCTAGGCAGTCACCCCCTGCCTGTCCCTCCTCTTCTTCCACCTCGTCCACATCTTCGATGAACTACTGTCCCACCCCCGCCACCCTATCCCCCCCTTTCACCTACCCCTGATCTCCTCCGCCTTCTTCTTACTTCCCTCGTCAACTTCTCCTCCTTCTATAACACATTAGCTTTATATCTCTCCTCTAGCATACTCTCATAAATCATTATACTATGCTCTGTATCATTGATATTTTGTACTCTCTCTCATGAATAGAGATACATCTCTGCTGCACTCCTTAGCCAAGAGGTCAATTCTCCACTTCTTCCATTCTTCACACTGCCTTTTCCCATCTCCCACTTTTCACAAATCTTCCCAACCCCGCCCAACCTCTTGGCGAGAGGGAGGGCGTAACCCTTCATGTGGCCCTCCCCATCACTTCAGGGTGGGGAATGATAACGTTCTCGAACTAACGAACGAACATCACGGGAGGCAAAGTACATCGCAACAAATAATAGTCAATGTAATGTTATTGTTCATCAATTTTATGAGCTTTCGGCATTGAGGCCTTCCCATTTAGTTTTCTTCCGACCTGTGATGTTAGGACATCTAATGTAAAGGGGTCTTTCTTCCTTTTCCTTCATGAATCTCTCTTATTCTTCAAGTGATCGCTCCTTTACGATTTTGTCTCACTCTTATACTCATTTTCACAATTTCCCTTGTAGATACGGACCGACGACAACTCGGTTTTACACCTTAAGAAAATATTGAAAAATTCATCTCTAGTGAACACGATTGAACAATATTTCAGTGTTAGTAATAATCGGCGTTCATATGGACTTAGCAGCAAAAGACTGAGCTCATAATTTCTGTTATCATAGTCGGTGCTGTAGAACTGTATAAGACACAAGTGATCGGAATTTGTACTCTCTATGACGTTTGTTATGTAGTAATTTTCGGCAGGACCAATAATATAATACTTAGCAATTCAATTTTAGGCATTTTCTCCTAAACTAACATTTAATCCAGCGTGAAAAGAAGTATTTGTGTCCTAGACTGTATTGCCTTAATCCCCGACTTTACATACCCATTTTAATTAAATTCTGCCCACTCATTTTCTCGTGTATCAGCGTTGATATGGACTTAGCAACAAAAATCTAAATTCATGAATATTTCTGTTATACTAGCCGGTCTGTAAGGTATATGAGACATAAATGATGGGAAATATTATTCTATATAACTTCAGTTATGTGGTATTTATCGGTAAGATCACTAAAAGTATAGAGACTTATACTTTAGGCTTTCCCCTAAACTACCATTTCACTCAGCGTCAATAAAATTATTTACAGCCTAGATTTTAGTGACTCGTTTCCAAAATTTACATACGGGTTTTCATTAAATTATCTTCAGCCATTTTCTTTGGATACGCGTACGTATATACGGACAGACAGATAATGACGGAAAATTAAAAAATGTGTATTTCCTTGTTATTGTGAACAAGACCGATAGAGAAATACCATTCTTTTTAAATTCTGAATGATGTGCAGTAAAAACTCTTTTTTTATATATATCAACGCTATCTTTCTTTGTGTTTCGGTATGATGATTCACTACACCTAAATAATCACCCACTTTCTATGGTTCAGCTTTCACACTATTCTTTGTAGTGTAATATAACGATACAGTAATTAACGAGTATATTATAAAGCAACGAATCAAAAGACTTAAGTGATTTAGGAATGGTACTAATAGGCGCTTGATTCTTGTGAAAGAGTACATTTAAAATTATTTTACTGAAAGGGTGGTCATCTTGAATACAAACTGCAATGTAAAAATTTATGTTATATCAAAATTTCAATTTTGGCTACAGGTGTTTCTGAATATGAGGTATGGTGGAATGAATCAAAAAACAATGCTGCATTTATACGAGTGGGAAAAAATTTGTACTTTTAATTCTTGAAATTTCGTTAAAACCATGCTTTAAACGAACTGGAGTGGTGTGCAAATTACAGCAGAGAACACTGACAAATTAATAGTGAAGTGGGGAAAGTGGGAGAAACAGGTTGACAGCAGGAAGATGGATGATTGTAGCGAATGTGTAGAGCAGGATTCTTGAATAGGAAGGGACTCAAAGCTTTACTAAAGGATTACGGAAACGACGGTACTTAAACGAAGAGTGGATGATAAGAAAAGCGTAGGGACACACTGTATAAGGGATAGCACGCCTTCTAAAGCCTTTCAACGCCGACTATTTATGTCGCGAAATGCAGCTTTATTTCTTTTTAATCAGTACATTTACAATGCTGAGGTTCAAAGAAGTTTTTGAATGAAGTAGAGTTCGGACAAATGTAGGGAATAGAGACAAAACGGAGTAAATTACGTACGATAGGTATAGGTAAAGCCGCAGCACAACATATGCCAAGAATATCGCTAGAGGCATTAGTAATGTTCATTTCGCACGGCCAAAAATAGCTTCTACTCTTTCTTTAAAATTCACCACCATTCCTTCCACAGATTCATGTGCAAGAGAAATTCTCTTTTTAGAAATTTCGGCTTACATGAAGTTAAACGTGTGATAATCTACTACAAGTAATGCCACACAAAATAATGATATTCCTACTGTATATCACTGATTAAAGATATCTTAGGAGCTTTGAAGCCGTTACTCAATCAAATATTTAACTACTGCTTGATAAACGGAGTGTTCCCAGATATTTATATAGATGTGTTAACCGTATTCACCCTGAATAACTCCAAGTTAGATTCTCCTTCAGATTATATCATCCAGTATACATCCTACCACCCTTATCCAAACTTACTGAATACGTTACTACAGCAAACGTTCCAGAACTAAATTTTAATAAAGTGTAACTTAGACTTGTTTACTCATATGAAAATCGTCGGCAACGTGTGACAGTGGAAAATCTGAGATCAGAATGGCTAAGTAATCCCTAAGTGAGCCTGAGGGGTTGTTCTTCAGACTATTGCTATTTGTTAATCAAATTTCTGACATATCAAAAGTGCTTAATTTTTGCAAATTCCAAGTGTATGCAGATTAATGTACAGACTTAACACCATTCAAAATCGAGCTGTATAGACAGCAATTATCGGAATAACTTCTGACCTGCTACATCCTGGCGTATGTGCAAATAACATTTCAGTGATAAATCTGAATTAAACTCAACCTTTTATGATCAGTACCAGAAAGAACCTAATTCCCTCAAGCAGCGGCCCATCCTTCCAATAATTTTAACAATAAAATTATTACTTCAGTGACTAACTTAGCAATTGTTATGACTTAGACCCCAAACTAAAATGAACCGGTAATAAGCACAAGTAATAAATTTCAAAAATGCTGTACCAATTAAAGCAGTTCTGCAATATATTCTCGGTTGGAATTGAAGTACAGCTAATGCACTCTCTGATACTACATACTGTGACACCGTACAGACTGAAATAACCCACGCAGGTACAGGAAACTGGACCTGAGCTTGAACAGATGCGTAATATATATATACTATATATTACTAAAGGATTACGGAAACGACGGTACTTAAACGAAGAGTGGATGATAAGAAAAGCGTAGGGACACACTGTATAAGGGATAGCACGCCTTCTAAAGCCTTTCAACGCCGACTATTTATGTCGCGAAATGCAGCTTTATTTCTTTTTAATCAGTACGTTCCAGAACTAAATTTTAATAAAGTGTAACTTAGACTTGTTTACTCATATGAAAATCGTCGGCAACGTGTGACAGTGGAAAATCTGAGATCAGAATGGCTAAGTAATCCCTAAGTGAGCCTGAGGGGTTGTTCTTCAGACTATTGCTGTACCAATTAAAGCAGTTCTGCAATATATTCTCGGTTGGAATTGAAGTACAGCTAATGCACTCTCTGATACTACATACTGTGACACCGTACAGACTGAAATAACCCACGCAGGTACATATATTGTGATATGATGCTCAAATATCACCTTAATAAAAGAAGCTGCCGTGGGTACGAGTGCAATACCTTTACGTGTTATCACTTCTACACGAAATATCTTCCGCGGACACTCCCAACTACCTTTCTTCACCCTTTTGTCATCTCTCGTCCTATCATGACCACAATATGAGATCTGGTTCCTCTCATTTTGTACCTGCAAACATTAGGGACGTTGTCTCTCATCACAAGTTGAAGTGGCTGGCCGTGCATAATTGCTGAATAGATTTCACTGACTTTCCGGAAAATTACTGGAGGAGTGAAAGAAGAAATGAATGACTTGCACGACTGGATTATTGTAAGTAGCTATTGGATTTAAGTGTAATTCAGTTATCATTTTAAAATTAAGGATTCTGTTATTTTTAATGTTATGTGTGTTATGCGTATTTGTAATAGGCCTGTATACCAGCGGAAAATGAAATCCCAACAACATGAAGGAGTTGTGCTAAATAAATGAAATTCGGAAGATGTGTTTGAAGATCTGAAACATGGTGCCTATTCAGATTAGGGCCCTAATCGACGGAGAGTGGTGCCAGGAGCGCCCACTGTGACATTGCAAAGCATGTTTGCTTTAGTGTAAATGCGCGCTGTACACTTCCTGAGCGTTGGTCATCTTCCAACGTTGACGTTGTGGGGTAGGTGTGAGTCAAGCATGCCTTTGAGGAGATGAAGGTAGTTTAATATTTATTTATCGTATGGCATATATACTGCATACAGAAACAGAAAAGCAAGTACATTATACTGTATTTTAATGTCCAATGTTGTTATCCATTCTAGAGCCTCTGTATTGGCCTCTAGAAAATCGAACCAATCTCCAGGGTAGGATGGTGCTAAGGAAGCAACAACATTCGTTGCTGTAACTATCTTCTAAAGATCTCCTTGCAAATATGCAGACTGTACGAAGAAGGTAGTATCAGCAGGTTACTGAGTTTTAACGAGGCCATGTAATACAGCTACGTCCGACTCGTTGGCTGAATGGTCAGCGTACTGGCCTTCGGTTCAGAGGGCTCCGGGTTCGATTCCCGACCGGATCGGGGATTTTAACCTTAATTTGTTAATTCCAATGGCTCGGGGCTGGGTGTGTGTGGCGTATTCGACACTAGAAATTATCCTAGGTAATGCCCTCACCTTCACCTAATTCGCCTAATAGGCCGTCTACTAAAAAAAGACCTGCACCAGGCCTCTCCGGAGGCCATACGACATTATTAATACTGCTACGGGAAAGTTGATATTCTTCCCGCTCTACTGCATAAAGACTTCCTAGGAATCTATCCACAGTGCAGCTGTGTTGGCAGCAATGATCACGGGAAGGCATTGTCTCAAGAAGACAGGGGTCCGGCCAAGAAGGAAAACCGCAGTATTCCCCGCATGGCCATGGTAGATCCTATTGTATCTGCAGCACGCATTCGAGCTTCAGTTGGCACCAGAGTGACGCAGTGCATTGTAACAAATCGATTACACGAGGGACAGCTCCGAGCCAGAAGTTCTGTAGCGTTTATTCTACTAACTTCGAGTCACTGCGATCTACAACTTCAGTGGTGTCAAGCTATATCTTATCGGAGGGCGGAGTGGAGATGAGTTGTGTTTTCAGATGGTAGCCGTTTCGGTCTTGGTGCCACTGAAGAAAATAGGTCAGTAAGAAGAAGGCTAGGTGGCGTTTGGAATCAGGCTCTCTGCGGCGTCGGCACACTGGACCAGCACCAGGAGTTATGGTCTGGGGAGCAATTTCCTTTGACAGCAGGTGCACTCGCGTCATTACTCAAGAACCTTGACGGACTGGTAAGTGAACCGGTTGTGCTGCCATTCATTTGCAGTATTCAAGGGTGTGTTATCTAACAGGATAACGCTCGTACTGAAAACGCTGCTGTCAATCCGACGTGCTCGGCAGTGAGTCGGCCATTTGCCTTGGCCTGCGAGATCACCAGACCATTCAACCATTGAGAACGTAAGGGATATTATGGTACGACATATCTAGAGTCATCCAATACGAGCATTGACCAAGTGCAACAGGCATGGAACTCCATCCCACAAAACGACATACCACTTCTTTACGACACAATGCATGCACGTTTATATGTTTGAATTCAAAATCGTGGCAAGTGCAGCGGGTATTAATGTAACACCACGTCACATGTCTTCTCACGCAGCCGGGCCGAGTGGCTTAGACGGTTGAGGCGCTGGCCTTCTAACCCCAAGTTCGTAGTATGATCCTGTTTCAGTCCGGTTGTATTTGAAGGTGCTCAAATACGTCAGTCTCGTGTCGGTAGATTTACTGGCACGTAAAGGTCCCCCGGGTGGTAAAAATTCCGGCACCTCGGAGTCTCCTAAATCCGTCAAAATTACTTAATGGGAAGTGAGAAAGATATTATTATTAAAATTACATAATTGGACGTGAGAACGATATTATTATTATTATGATTATTATTATTATTATTATTATTATTATTATTATTATTATTATTATTATTATTATTATTATTATTATTATTATTATTATTATCTTCTCACGCATACTTGAAACTGTGACCTGGAAATTACAATGATATAAATATGTTACCTAGAAAATTGCTTAGCCTAAACTGCATTAATTTGCGGTAATGGTCTTCTTGGTGTTGGGATTTATTTTACCGCCAGTGTGTAGTGTTTAAATGTAGGAGAGAGCCTTGAGCCATAACTTACAGTATCTATCTATCTATCTATCTATCTATCTATCTATCTATCTATCTATCTATCTATCTAATATCGAGTTAACTACTATCACCATGGCTGCAAAACATGTCAGTGTAGTGTATAACACCAGCATTCGCAGTGCATTCCTGTTGAGGGATAAGAAATTTCTAATGTGCTTTTGTACTTTTAAATGAAGGTTATCATCAGGAGACTATTCCTTATAATACTGTACGGTCTTATCTGACACGATAACTTACGTTAAGCAACTTGGTGATACAGCAACTAGGTATAAATATATATATATATATATATAAATTTAGACACGTAAAGAAACGCAACCATTTTTGGACTTCGATAGTTCGTCACTTAAATAGAAACCAGTCATGCTGTGAACTGAGAATGGCTTACAGGATATTTTAAATATATCCCTTTCTCAAGTAGATTACCGTCTCTCTATGATAGAAATGTTAGTGGTCGTGACATTAATTAAGATGTTGCCCTGGCAGTTTTCCAGATATGGAAATGGGAAGGCATGGAAGAGGATGTTCAGTTCTTTAGGCAATTTTGCACCCAGAAAAACCAATAAACGGACTCTTAGAATAAATCACTTTCTCCAAGTACTTCCAAGGACCTGTGACTATCGTCATAGGCCTACTCTGAGGATTGCTTTTTTACGTAATTTAACCAGCATCAATCGTTCGACAGTGGCTTCATGAGACCAATTTATCTCACACTCCCCTTTCTTTCCTAGCCTTTAAATGATCTCCAAGATTATTTATTAGTGAATTATAACAGATAATGTATCTTGTCCTTTTCAATTATTTCTAGTTTATTCTTATCTGTGTTTTCATGACCTCGACAAAATTCTACATTCCAGCTACTATCATATGGCCTATACAATAAACCCGATGCCTGGATATGGGAATGTTCCGCTTATTAGCCACGTCAGTCCCAGCATCTCGGAGTATTGGGAACAGATAGCTGCTGTATATGCTATTGGTATTGATTGCCGTCCCCGGTGATGAAGTGTTCACACGGAAGGCAAAAGTGACCACCAGGCGACCCCACTGGAAACCCACCCTCATGATCTGTTAACCAGGAGAAGCACTACAGTATGTTTACGTTGCGTAGGCTAGTATTGTCCTGTTATCACACAACCCTAACTATACCAAAGGATTTCCTCCTTGTAGGGTAAGTTATAGTGTAAATAATAATTTTCGTAGCAATTTCTAAAACTAACAATAATTACTAGTCCATCACTACTTCTACACTGTATGAATATCGGTATCAGGAAGAAAGGTGTTTTTACGTAATTTAACCAGCATCAATCGTTCGACAGTGTCTTCATGAGACCAATTTATCTCACACTCCCTTTTACTCAGTGTTTTGGGTTATCTCATTCTCTTCGTCTTAGGTTCATTAAACGTAACATGAGTAATGTGATAAGAAACTTTACTCAAGTGAGATATTTTTTCTTAAAAACACTGTGCAAGAGTTGATATTTATGGTACATTAATTAACATAATATATCATTTAAAATAACAAATTAACGTTGGTATTTCAGGATTGAAAACTCCTAATGAGATGAATAAACAAATGTAAAATATTTCATTTATTAAACCTTTATACACCATTGTTATAACACTAATAAATGATTTAGCAGTTTAATAGTTATATCACGAATGCTGTTGACACTCAGAGAGTAAATGTCCCCAGGATACCGTAGTATTCAGAGACGTTGCTGTTGATCTCAGAAAGTACAATAAATGATAATAAATTGGACTTTCAAAATACATGCCTGGATCCGCCTTCGGTCGGACATGGGGTGATGGGTTAGGTCAAGTTTGTTACTTTCATCAAGCTGCGCCGGTCTCAACACTTGCTTAACATTGTGAAAGAAGCAGAGGTATCAGCGATGGCAGTACATCCTTTCCTTCTGCGGCCGGTCGCTTTGGGGGACGGTGTGGCAGTGTTCGTCGGTGTTGGGATGGTGTATACATATCAGTAGATATGGGACACATCCTCAAACTTCGTGAGGAAACCATCGGGATACTATATCACTCCTCATTTCCCTAGTATGTTTCTTCATTGGTAATTAGGCTACCTATGACCGGCAATGATGAGTCTATCATGGATCCAACTACCCATTTGACTGAAGACTATATATATACATATTCTATACTCATCTAGCGCATCATCTTCTGCTTGTTCTATATTTTTGGGGGAACTGTTGATAAATATATTACATATTTTACATTTATCAGTAATAATATAGAACTTACATTCAACTGTTGCGTTATCAATTAAGTATAATGATACTTTGATTTCTTGATCGTTTATTTGTTTATCAGTTTACAATTCAGTTATGTAAAGGATGAACTTCTATAGTCTGAGTTTACCGTTATTATTTACTTACTGTGCCAATCCTTTTCTTCAGTAAAAAGATAATACAGCTAATTTCAAACTTCTCATCCCGCTGAATGACTTTATAAAGTACTCTTCTGCTGAACTGATCACCCTTTACCCTTCTTTCTGTGTTGTAATTTAGTTTCAGAAATCTAAGGCTAGACTTTTCAAATACTGTCTTGTGCAGACATGAAACAGAGCATTTTGACCACACTATGAAATGTCTTATTAAACATGCAGTACACCGAGTTCTTGCATTTTTAACGTTGTATTCACCGAACTAGACAATCAAGCATTGAGTAATGCTATTAAGTGATTACCTTTACCCTGAGTTGAATTATCAGACCTTACGAATGCCAGAAACACTATGAAATATATTAATGAACTTGAATTAGGTAAGACAAACATTTGTAAATATTTTCACCAAACGCAATTGTCTTCATTGAGGATACACTGTGTATTTCGTATTTCCACTAACTACTGTATTTTAATCAAGATGTTGAGTAAAATATATATTTCTCCTTCGTTTATTTTTTTGATCGTACGTTTGTGCTCACCCTAGATCTAGGACTGAAGCCTTTGGGTGTTTTATGTGATGTTCGTACAGAGCATTTATTGGGCATAGTTTAGAATCTGAGAAATATTATGAATCTTGCAGACCTGAAAATATAGCCGGTATATTTCGTTGGCGTTTGTTAGCAGTATCTTTAATATGTACACCGAGTGGTACAGTAAGGGTGACTCATTTTTACGGTAACGTAGCAGTCTGGCAAGTTACTCATAAGACGTGCTAAAAATCCAGGTTACGTCCCGAAGGAAAGGACGTTAAGTGCAGTACATAAAAGTCTACTATGTACAGCTATTAATTTTTTCTGTCTTTTATTCCATTGTTCTATGAAATATCTCTTAAACTTTGTACCAATAAAATAACTGCTCAAGTATTGTAATTCGTAATTCATTTAGAATTAGTTCTCCCGGAAGAACGTGGGTTCGAATTCCCGTCAGGAAGTCGTAAAATTTAAGAAATGAGATTTCCACTTCCGGAGTTGCATATGGCCCTGAGGTTCACTGAGCCTAAACCAAAAATGAGTACCAGGTTAATTCCTGGGGGCAAAGGCGGCCGGGAGTAGAGCTAACCACTCTAACCCATCAAGTGCCGAGGTTACGAATAGCGGAAGCCTTTACCTTCCACAACTCCCAGGGCCTTCATGGCCTGTACGGAGGTGACTTTGCTTTTTACTTTGCTTTAATTGTTTTAGAATGCTTCAAATGGTGACAAATCATGGAAAATTAGCTTCTAGATTGCTTGTTAAGTCTATAGAACAATGAGGGATGAAAGGGGTTGGGTGAAGTATGTGATTATCCAGAGCTCTACATTCAATGCAACCGACAAATCATTTTCCTCTGTTAAAATCATACTAGCACATAAGTACAGAAAACGCTTCCGTTTCAATTAACTTCGATGTCTTCTCTACATTTACCAATGACGCTTCCGAATCATTCAGTTCTATTCCCGACTCTCGCATTGAAATCGCCCATTAGCCCGATTATATAAAACTTGTCAACTTCATTCTCATCTGCACCCTCACATGGGGAATGCACTCAGACAATTCTCGTCCTAATTCCTCCAACTGCCAAATCTGCCCATATCATTCGCTCATTTGCGTCCCTAACAGAAACGATGTTGCATGCAATAGCATTCCTGACGAACAGCCCTACCCCACACTCTGCCCTTCCCTTTCAAACACCCGTCAAGTATACCTTATAATATCCTATCTCTTCCACGTTATCTCCCTTTACCTGAATATGTTTTACTCCTTTCACATGCAGATGCATCCTCTTTGCTGACTCAGCCAGTTCTACTTTCTGTATTCGATAAGCCCCATTTACATGGAAGGCTCCCCATCGAATACGATTTTCTTCGCTAAGTTATTTCCAAGGAGTCCCTCACCAGTCAAATTGGAGTGGGGCTCCGTTACCCCCATAGGTCCGAAGTTTGCTTAAAATGGTCTGAGCTCATGACAATTATAATGGTATAAATAATAATATAATTCTGCCAATCCGTGCCCGGTCAGCTTGCGTGGGGGTCTAGCTCTGAACTGAGTAGGAGTTAGGCATAACTCTATGTAAGACACTGGGGTGGGGGCCCTCAACCCCGACACGGCGCGTCCCAATGGCTGATAGGGAAAGTTCCTGTAGATATGCAGGACAGGTGCGAATAAGGCATAGCCAAATAAGCACCCGCGGATCAACTGAGGGAACAAGGAAAATGGTCAACGGCCTCGACGGCATAAGAGGATTCATCCCGATGGCGGAGAGGGCGGAAGAACTGACTGAAATCCACTTCGCGTCTGACTTGCAGCAAGCGGCAAAGTGGTCAGCGTCTGTTCACCAGAGGTGCGGCTGGAAATGTATGTTCTGGAACTATCCACTCCAGTCCTATGAAACTGGACTACGGTCCAATACTTGGATAATGAAGTACCATGAGGCGTGGCAGAAAACAAATTTGTACCCCAGGTGGTAACCAATCCACTGCTGACATTAGCAGCACAACCAGACTATCGGATTCTGGGGAGTCTGGCTGGACACGCAAACAGAGGGAGTCGGAGACCTCTGCCCAACTTCGCCCAAACAGCAAAACATTTTTCGGAACACTGAACATAAATTCTCTCTTGCGGGCAGGGAAGTTGTACGAACTAGAGCAAACCCTAAATGATCAAAAAACAGAAATACTGGCACTCCAAGAAACGAGGCTGACTGACGAACACGCAATGGATTTTGAGAATTACAGACTCTTCAAAAGTAAAAGAGACAAACGGATTCTCAAAAACACACCCCATTTAGGAGTTGCATTTGCAGTCAAGAAGAGCATACTTAACTCAGTAATAGGTGTGAAATGTGTAAACAATAGGCTAATGACAATCACCCTAAAGTGTGCAAACAAAACATACACACTGATCAATGCACATATGCCAGTCAATGAAGACAATAAAACAGATCGCGAGAAGGTAGACAAATCCTGGGAAATACTAGAAGAAACAGCATCAAAAATTCCTCAAAACCACGTCAAAATTCTGTTAGGAGATTTCAACGCTCAGTTAGGCAAGGAAAGGAAATACAGGAAAACAGTTGGAAAATTCCCAGAACATAAATGGACGAACCAAAATGGACGGAGATTAGTCGAATTCTGCAGGGCATTCAACCTTAAAGTCATGTCGACTCACTTCAGGAAGAAACCTTCTAAACAAATGACATGGAGATCACCCAACTCCGTCTTGGGCGAGTTTCAAATTGACCACGTGGCAATTTCGTACCCAAACCACAGAGAAATTATGAATGTCCAAGTAAGGAAGGGTGCAAACATAGACTCAGACCACTATCTGACAAGAGTCAAACTACAGTTGATACCCAAAGGTTCAGAAGAAGGAAGCAAATAATTCCGAAATTTGATACCAGTCGGATCCAGCCATCTCTCACCGAAGAATTAGAGAAAAAGCAGTCCAACAATTGGCAGCAACTCAAGACTAAACTAATTGAAACAGCACAAACACTGATTCCTCTGCAGAAAAGAAAAAAACACCCTTGGTGGAACGCGGACTGTGAACAAGCCATCCAATCCCGGCAGAATGCATACAATAAGTGGAACAGCAAAAAGACCGATAAGAATCACAAAATGTTTTTGGCAGTCAGGAAAGAGGCAGAGAAATTAATCCGACAGACCAAAAGGAAATTCGAGAAAGATCAACTACTGGAAATTGAAAAGGACTTCGAAAAAAACCACACACGAAATTTCTACAAGAACTTCAAAACAAAGCTAACAGGGTATCAGCCACAAAACCTTTGCTTTAAGAAAGTAAATGGGCAATTTGCACTGAACAATCAAGAAAACTGCACCGAACTTGCAAGGTATTTTGAAGAACTGCTTAACTGCCCAGAGCCAACACAAAGATTTCCACCGCAGGAACCTGACTTCACAAACCCAAATTCAGTACCACCGGATGAAGAAGAAATTACCAGACAGATAAAACGACTTAAAATGAATAAAGCTGCAGGTGAGGATGGGATCATAGCAGAAATTCTCAAATCAGCAGGCCCAAATACTATAAAAGAATTCACCGGTACCATCCAAGAGATTTGGGAAACAGAACAAATTCCAGAAGATTGAAAAAGTGCACTAATTCATCCTTTACATAAGAAAGGAGACAGAACAGATGTAAATAACTACAGAGGAATCTCATTGGTATCTGTTGCCTACAAAATTTTATCTCAGTGCCTTCTCGATAGAGCCCAACAGCAACTAGAACCAAAAATTGGAGAATATCAAGCAGGTTTCAGACCAGGCCGTTCATGTCCAGAGCAAATTTTGAACCTAAAGTTAATCCTAAGGCATCAGAGAATTTGTAGCAAAAATGTAGTTTGTACTTTTGTTGATTTCAAAAAGGCCTATGATTCAGTTGATCGTCAATCACTGTTTCAGATATTAAAAGAACAGGGTATAGACCGGAAAACACTCGCAATTGTAAAAGAGACATTGACAGACACAAAATCTAAGGTTAAATTCATGGGGGAAATCTCAGACCCTTTTCCGATCAAAACAGGAGTAAGACAGGGAGATGGGCTCTCTCCACTACTCTTCAACTGCGTCCTTGAAAAGGTAATACAGGAATGGCGCAAACAGAAGTCTGCCCTCAAGATTGACCAACCAATCACTCTTGGTAGGGGCAAATTAGCAGTAGACTGCCTGGCATTTGCGGACGATCTGGCAATCTTAACTCGTGACGTTTCAACAGCCATAAACCAGATCGAACTCCTGAAAGAAACAGCGGAAAAAGTCGGCCTCCAAATATCGTTTGAAAAAACTGAATACATGACCTGCAGCAAAGAAGCCCCTAAATTCATGGAGACAAAATATGGCAAAATAAAACGGGTCCGGCAATTCAAATATCTCGGTGAAATAATTCAGGAGAATGGAATGGAAACAAAAGCCAATGAAGTTAGATGCCAAAAAATGGAAACTGCGTATAGACTCACCCAAAATATCTATAACAAAAAGTGTCTCTCCAAGCATGCTAAACTAAGACACTATAATACAGTTATTAAACCAGAATGCCTCTATGGATCAGAGACACTAATTTTGAACAGGAAAACTGATCTAGAAAATATTCAAAAAAAGGAACGCAAGATCATTAGAAAAATTTTAGGCCCAAAACTCGTAGATGAACAGTACCGCCTTAGAGGGAAACAGGAAATCAAACAATTTTCTAACATTCACAGTGACATCAGAAAACGCAGATTAAGATTCTTTGGACATATAAAAAGGATGAACCCAGATAGACTTACCAAGCAAATAGTTGAATTTTATGAAAACCGAAGTAAAGCTAAAACGGACACAATAAAATGGATTGGCGAAATTAAAACAGATCTCAAACTGGCAGGAATTACACCTGAAGACATCCAAAGCCGGGTTATCTTCAGAACCAAAGTTCATAAGTGGCAAGTTGACCAAGAGGAAAAACCAAAGAAGAAGACCGGAACAACATGGTCTCAAGAGAGAAAAGAAGCACACAGCAAACGAATGAATGAAGTGTGGGCACAAAGAAAGGCAAATGCCTGTCTCTAAGTACTTTGCGTAGTCCTAATGGGCTCATTCGCAATATATTTATAATTCTGCCAATATTTTCACGATTTTTATAAATACTCGGAGAGCTGTAACGGCCTGGTTGTTACAGGCAACGACGTGAAAACTGTATAAAATGAAAATAAATATATATGGGTCTATTTATGTAACATTATTTCTTTTTTTGTACAATAAAATTTAATTAATTTACATATGTTCAACATCATCATTCTGTAGTACATTATGTGCGCGGAAGATAAAGCTGGACATTATACATTTCTTGATGTAGGACCTTGCCACGTTATGTCTATGTTCGATTTGGCAAACAATGTATTATATCCGTTATAGCCTCAGGCTCAGAGACACATGCAAGAACAATGGAAATCTGAGAATACTACGTCCTTAGAATTGCGACTACTAACGACTCGCAATGATATATTCGGTATTGTTGAGCACATAATTGGATATAACACCGCCAACCAGCTCGGGAGATTATGAGACCTGAACATACGGCGGGATATTTTGGCCTATTAGGAGGATGCTACTACGAGCCTGGACTTCGACGACGAAGAAGAAGAAGAAGAAGAAGAAGAAAAAGAGATGTGATTGGGAAACATGACTGTATCAAGAGAGAAGGAGTAGTTCCATCCCATATATGCTCGGACCCGACCAAGAAGACTCTTATTAATCTGAGAATATATTCTTGAGTTCACTACCTGTTATCGGTGACGGTATCGCGTTCTATAAGCACAATTTCTTGTCAGGACCAACCTAGTCATTTAGTCGTAACTTGTTTTTTAATATTTTAATTTCTGAAATCATGGAAGAATACCTAATAGGAATTCTCTTCTTAATCTCATGGTGGTATTTTTATAAAGAGCATAAGGATTCATACTCGGAATATCGGCACATTAGATGGTGTTAAGATAGGATAAAATCATAATTTCACTTAATGGTCTGCTGCACGCTACTAAGGCAGGAATGGACGGAAGTTTGAGAGATCATCGAAGCGAGACCAGATTACAATGACGAAACCCAGGACCCCGGAAGAAGCCGAACTTTAAACTTCTTTATTTTCTCCCAAAACTTGTATTTATAACTAAGTTAATTAACCTTATTTCCTTCCAACAAAGAAGCATTTAATGATAAGCATTCAGTAGCCTCACCTATGAGAACGAGATGAACATGTCCTGTGAATATGAACCTCCTATCTCTAGTTTTTCAAGGTATTCTGTTCGTTATGAACATGAGTGTACATTGCTAAAGGGTGTATCTAAATTTACAGCACCGATTACCCAACAGCTTCCTGTTATTCATAGGCACAGGGACTTGGGTGTGAATGGCCCCTGACACTGCGCCCCATAAAGCTCGACGGAGTTCATATCAGGTTAACGAGGGCGTATCAGCTATCGTTGAAACTCTCCAGAAAGCTCCCCGAACCAAATGTTGACAAGTGGGGCCCGATGAGACGATGCATTACTCTGAGGGAGTATCTTATCATCGTAGGGGTACCTGATGTCCTCAGAGCCGCAATTAGTCACCAAATAGTTCAGTGTAGCTGACGCTGGTCAACGACCTGTTGAGGTGGCTAAGCGGATCCAGCATATACCACGTGAAAACACCCAGCACAATTATGGAGCTACCAGCAGCCTTTTTGACAACTGAGATCTATGGCTTCATGGCGCCTGTGCCATATCCAAATCCTGCCTTCAGTTCAAAAGAACTGGAACAGTGACTCGTAGAACCAAGCTACATATGGCCAGTCCTCCAGCCTCCAGGGTCTAGTTAGCGACGGTGGTGTTAAAAAGGGCACTGCGATTGGTCTTCTGTTCCCATATCCCACTGATGCTGAGAACACTGCTCCGACCTGCTGGATATGCGTCTGGCAACTCCTGTGTTAAATGTGGATGTGATATGAGCCAGTGTGCCTTGTATGTTATCACGGACAGTTATGCCCAGTGCCTTATTCCCCTTCCTTTATACTAATATTCATGACATTCTGTTCACCCATTTTCTCGTGGCCCGGTGTCGGTATGGACTAAGCAAAACTGGTAGAAATTCATGATTATTCTTGTTATCATAGTCAGTCTGGTTAAACTGCATAATTCCGGGCTGAGTGGCTCAGGCGGTTGAGCGCTGGCCTTCTGACTCCAACTTGACCGGTTCGGTCCTGGCTCAGTCCGGTTGTATTGTGTTGTGTTCAAATACGTCAGACTAGTGTCGGTAGATTTACTGGCATGTAAAGGAACTCCTTCGGGACTAAATTACTGGACAGCGGCGTCTTCGAAAACAGTAAAAGTAGTTAGTGGGACGTCCAATGTGTAGTCTAATGCGTAAAACCTTACCCTCGAATTTACATACCGATTTTCATTAAATAATTTTCAGCCATTTTCTCGTGATGCGCATATATGTACAGACAGACAGACAGACAGACAGACAGACAGACAGACAGACAGACAGACAGACAGACAGACAGACAGGAAGGCAGGCAAACAGGCAGATGGAGAGGACGGAAAATTAAAAATACCATTCCCTTCTGACTGTTAACACGACTTATATGAAATACCATTCTCTGAAATGATGTGCAATGTACAGAAGACTAAACTCTTATTTTATATAGACTATCTACATGTCACCATACTGATGACAATTAAAAAAAAAATTCCTTTATGATACTCGTTAAATACTGATTAGACTTCTTACTCAAAGTAATTAAATTGTAATTTATTTAAGTAATTAAATAATTTAAGTAACGTGTTTAACTAATACTGTTACATCCGTGTTAACTCTTGACAGGATCACTTGAAAGATGTTAGCAGCGATGAATGAACAGAAGAACAGGGGAAAAATCTCAGAGGCATTGGTTCCCTTATCGTAGATTGGGTGAAACGTTTCCTTTCAATTTTGAATTGAAATTATTTGGGGAGTTTCAATACTCTAAAGTGAAATTTTAATACATTCACGTATTTAAGAATGATTTCTGCGTATTGCTTAAAAAATTTAACCAGTGCCAAATTTTTACAAACATATGACAGGGATTTTAAGTGCTGGTAAGTGCATAAGAGAGAGCAATGCCTGGAAAATGTTACATTAAATTGCTTAACCTCCTACAACCAATACTGCCGATTTACTGGGCTTATGGTCAACATTAACCAATGAGCTTTACTTACACAAGCTCGCCCAAATTCTTATACCACCTCATCTGAAACGTAGTACTGCATTTAGAATGCTAGCGTTCTACCAAGCTTTGAAGTGGGTAAGCAGATGAAAGGCGTATGGGCAACATCACCCCAGGTCATGTGAAACTTAGAGCACTTCTCACAGGCTTCTATTCCGAGTCAATATACCTGTTGCACCATACCCTATCCTTGAGCGTTTTGAAAGTACTTATTTGAACTGTACACGATAACCTGTGCTTAATAATGTACGACCAAAATGTCAAGCGCTTTATAAAGACGTATCCCTACTTGAAAAAAGTACAGAGATCAAGGAAATTGTACATGAAATGACAAACCATTCAGCCTATCTACTATGTTCTGCCACTCAGAACCATGAGGTATATTTTATATGTATATTTGATTAACCTTCCATAAACCTCTGGAGATGGTTTTCATTATAGGACCACATTTGGCCCCCTGACCGAAATAGTTGACCGTCATAATGTATTGCAATGGCAGCTGCCGTTTACAGGCAACCTATTAATGTCGGAGAAAACATATCTCTTACATGTAGTACAAATTATACTGTATGTACTGTATCCATCCCGGACATATCAGGGCAACAATTACATAATTCGGCTTCACAAACAAATACATAAATGGAATTCCTGGACGAGAACCTTCGGAAATCACTTCTCGGGGTTCGAAGTCCCATCCTCCCTACTTTCATTGCGTCAACGGCTAAAACTCAGAAGCTTACGGGTAATGGAATGTTCATAAAAGAAATATAGGCACTACATAAAATATAATGAAGGTAGGGTTCTCGATAATATGAGAGGTATACATATTTTTCTATTATTAAATGAGAAGAACCTTTGTTAAGAATATTTACTATACACTTTATTAAACTGTTAGAACCACACGATAAATACATGAGATGATGCCATATTATTACACAAAAACAAAAAGAAATAGTCAATTGTAAAGCAATCATTTGTATACAGTAGTCTTAACGTCTTTTTCAGTTTATTCACTGTTGTGGTTATCGCTTGGCATACTTTAAATCACTTTATTTAAGCGCACTGATTCTATGTACACATTTCACGTACGCAAATGTATTTATTTCAAAACAATGATACTCCACGGTATCTATTATCTGAATGGCCTGACCAGAAGTCAGGATGGCATTCTCTCATTAAATCATATAATTAGTTAACTGTCATGGTTATGGAATTTATGCGTATTGATTAATATTTTTTTTTCACACACGAGATTGCATCGCCACATATCAAACACATGGTATATTTGACCAAATCAAATACATATTATACTGAACACATACACGTATCCTGGGTTTACCTGACCCTATTATATTCGAAGCAAACCAACCAACCCTGGTATCCTACCATCACTATAAACACTTGGAAATAATGAAATACATAAAAGCATTACATAGAAAAATATCAAATATTATGTTTGACAAATTCTGTGTTCATACCGTGCTGCTGGGAGCTGAGTGGTTCGTCTTGAAAGTTTTGTATATTTTCTTTTCAGTACTTTAATTAAGGCTACGGCCGCAAACTTTCCACCGTGCGTCGTGTTTTATGCGACGTTAATCCACTGGCAAAGGAATAAATATTTTTTCTCAGGCGGAGAATTCAAGAGCGGTATATTTGTAGCATGCCTCCCTCTTACCCGAAGGCCCCGTGTTCGATTCCCGGCCAGGACATAGATTTTTTCCTGCATCTGAGGGCTGGTTCGAGGTCCAGTCAGCCTGCCTGATTACAATTGGGAGCTATCTGACGGTGAGATGGCGGCCCCTGTCTAGTAAGCCAAGAATAACGACCGAGAGGATCCGTCGTTCTGACCACACGACACCTCGTAATCCGCAGGCCTTCGGGCTGAGCAGCGGTCCCTTAGTAGGCGATGGCCCTTCGGGGCTCTTGCGCCATGGGGTGGGGGAGAATTCCAGAGATGATTTTTATGCATCAAATTGTCCTACATTCTAAAGGTCATCTTTCCCGAAATGTCAATATATTACAGCCACAGAGCCCATCTCGATCGAAGGTAAGACAAACCAGGAGTGTTTTCAAACATCCAGAGACGGTAACATTGACGAAGGGAGAGGGTGGCGAGGTGTGAAATATAAGTGACATAATCACGGAATTCTGACCAAGGCGGGTGCGGTCCAAATCTCGGCCAATGCACGTGTGGATTCCTAAACGAAAGTCACGTCCTTTCGGTTTAGATTCCAACTAAAACCGTAAACCCTGTTGCTATGGTCATGATATCAACAGTAGCGTGAAACTACAAACTTTTCTTTGTAACTTATTGGAACTGGGTAACACAGTGTCCTGTAAATGACGTTGGAGTTTCAGGGTATTCCAGCAAAGTTCTTGTAATGATCGATGGATGCACGAAGGCACAAAAGCCTTACTAATGTGATATTGACTCATTGATGGATTGCTCTCGAAAGTTGAGTGGGGGTCAAATAACCCAAATAAATCTGTATACATATTTTCTTAAATACTCATGAATGGTACACTTGGAAATTTTCAGGGTCTCTGCTAACTCTCGAGTTTTAAATTTTCGGTTGGCATCCACGTGTACCTTAATGAGGTACTCACTCAGGAATGAGGGTCTTTCAGAGTGATTTGCATTATTTACGTTTAGATTCCTTACGTCGGTGTTCGTAAATCATCTCTCGTCCGTTGATTCATTATTTCACACTCTCACACAATTATTCCCATTTCAATGACTCTCACTCATTCTCACTTCGTTTGCTTCCTTGAACTTATTATTATACTCGCTCTTTTCCATACTCATTCGCACTCACTGCGTTCTCTGTCACTCATTCCAATCAATCACCCACTCCTTCATATTCAGTCACTCACTCACTCTTTCATTCACTTCCTGTTGCACTTGCTCCCTGTGTTGGCGAAGGATGGAAATGAACGGACATTACACTATAAGCGAGGAGAATTTATGGAGGTTCCTAGGATTCTCTTCGCCAAGTTAGCGCCCAGACACGGCGTGTGATACTGAATATTGAGTTACTGTATTTTCGATTTTAACGCTCTGCATATTAAAATCAAAGAATCCTGTTCAGCAACGTATTAGGATAAGGTATGTTCAAGAAATAAAGAAGGAGAATATCCTATTGCTTATACGTGTGGACGTGGTACGTCTTATTCTTGCACATTGTGGTTATATTTGTCTAAGTTTTTGACATGCTCTATTGGTGAAAAATATCTAATTCCCTCCATGGGAACTTAGAATTTCCATTCGGAATTGCTAGGCGGGCAATAATTCCATTGTGGAGGTTTGTCTCCCGTATGCAGTTATCAGACTGTGCCTCTTATACTGGGCTCCTGATAAGTTCACCTGCATACACCCCAGCGTCAGTGGGTAGGGTCTGACACATCCCACTCTGATGAGTCTAATGTCAGACCTAAGACCAAACGCTGGTTAATAGAGCAAACTCCTTTAAAGCCTTATATCTGATCTGTTTCTGACATGCTCTATTGGTGAAAAAATATCTAATTCCCTCCATGGGAACTTAGAATTTCCATTTGGAATTGCTACGCGGGCAATAATTCCATTGTAGAGGTTTATCTCCCGTATGCAGTTATCAGATGTGCCTCTTATAATGGGCTTCTGATAAGTTCACCTGCATACACCCCAGCGGCATTGGGTAGGGCCTAACAAATCCCACTCTGATAAGTCGAGTGTCAGACTTAATACGAAACGCTGGTTAATAGAGAAAACGCCTGAAAAGCCTTACATCTGATCTGTTTAATTATTTCATATTATGGTATAACAAGGCAACTACTAGGGCATGGATAAAATTAATGTCAAATGTGTGATGTCATACTATGACGGATTATTGAACATCATTTTCGTGTCCTAATTCTGATCTACCTAGTTGCGTCTACAATGGTCCGGTAGGATGGATATCAGTCAATGACGTGTCATAACAGGATGTTCCACTGCCTCCAAGTAGTAACTCATATATGCTGTTGACGAAATAAGGCCTAGTGGTTTAGCGCTCCAACACGATTCCTTCTCAAAAGACATTGGTCGTTTTTCTACGACATTGAGAACAACGTGACCTTTAGATGGATAGGATCACAGTACGCGTCTGAACAAATGATAACACTTTTTTCAGCCCCACCTTCTAACAACTGATGTTTGGACGGGATAAATTATATTAAAGGCAGTCTTACGATAGTGAGTCAAGGCAGTGAAACGGCTGTTATATGTTGGTGCGTAATTTAAACGGAATTGATAACTATTCATCCGCGAAGTCCTTACTTTATTACTTAACGAAACACCTACGTACAATACCAATTTCATGTTTGCTCCAACTTTCTGAACTGGGAGCACGGTAGTTACGAACCCCTCTTCCGTTTTCATTTAGCAGATGGACAATTGCTCTCAAAAGCGAAATTTATATAAACTAAAGATCGAGCGGAGTTCTCCATCCTTCAGTTCAGATTCAGCACAGAATGGGACATTAATGAACTCTTCTAGATGAACATGAAGAGGAAGACAGCTAGGAATGCTTCATGGTCGTTCTGAGACACTCCACCGTGCTTCAACTAAAGTACGGACGAGAATATTTGAACTGGAGTGAAATACCTTCAATACTCTGGTGAGAGCATGTACAGGACCTAAATGAAAGCTTGCACGAACAATGTCAGGAGTGCCTCAGCTTCTTGATGAATTTCCTTTCCAACAAAATTCAAAGTTAATTCTGCTGAAAAGCTTGTGCCTGTGATGATGAACGCAAGTGCATATATATAATTTCAATACTTAAATTAACATGAATTATATCATATCATATTATATTCTTTATTCTTTCTCCAGATCTACATAATATATATATGATCCAGTTATGTGGAGAAAAAATAACAAATCTTACCTAAACCAGCTCACAAAAGGAAAAGGAAAATACTGTCACCTGATAAACAAACAGACACATGAACAAAACAAAATAATAATAATCATAGAAAAAAATGGCAATAGGCAGAATAAACACTGCCGCCTGACCCGAGATCAACCCTTATTGATAGTCTGTTGGCCGTGGCAGAAATGTAGTCTGGGAGTATAATAATCAGAAACTAAAACAATAACGCATTGCTGCATATAGATATTAAACAATAACATATTGCTATGTAGAGTGCGAACTAAACCCATAACACATTGCTGTGGAGAGTGTCTACACAATAACATATTGCTATGTAGGATGCAATAGTGTAAGCAGAAGGTATCTGTTCTTTAAACACGCGGCATGTCTCTTCCGGCCTGGTACGTTACTCAGCACAATCTTTTCTGAACACTGACCTTCCTGTATTCTACTTACATTGCAAACCCAGCTATCTTGTTACCTCCATTGCCGTGTCCTTGAGCACTCTTTCTCCTCCCGTTTCATTGTTACCTCCACTGCCGTGTCGCTGTGCACTTTTTCTCCTTACGTTTCATTGCTATTGTCCGTTCTTGAATTCCACTGCCTCGCTACACTTATTTACTTTTATCCACACACAGTTCACCTCCTGCTAATTTAATACTTGATCACTCTTATTTTAACTGCAAATAACACACATCCTCCACTATTCCTTTAGCTTAAACAATTTACTTGCTGCTACTGCTTGTTTTTTTTACTTCTTGTTATTACACCTACGTCCAGGTTACTCGTCTTCTCCCACATTTCTTTCAGGCTCAAGCTCTCCCTTTTACCAAGCCACCTCGTGCTTCTGTCTTCTCCCTTTCACTCCGTTTATGTACACTCGTCACGTCTTGTGGTTCCTCCCCCCCCCATTCACTCCGTGTTTCTTCCTTTCGTCTCTGGCACCGAACTCCGACCTCATCTCCTCAATCATCGTCTTGGACTCCCTCCTCATCTCTTCACCGATAACCTGTATGATCTCCTCTACCGTGATGTCTCCTTCTCGTTGCGAGCTCTTTTCTAATGCCCTATTTTCCTTGGTTTTTCCTTTGTTTCCATGCCCGTTTTCACCAACTATACTATCTGTAATTCGCATTTCTTCCACCCTCTTCCCCATTACCACTTCCTTCTCATTCTGCTCCATTTAACGTAATTTCGTTACTGTCCAATATTTGGTCCATTGACCATTGGTTACCACTAATAATTGACCGTTGATGTAGGCTCTTAACCCTTGCAATCGAGCCCGGACCAAATGTCTTTCAGGGTGTTTATATTCTTGATCCCATCTCTTCCCATATCTCTTTTAATCCAAATTTTTGCTCCCTGTATATTACCCGCTCCTCTTATCACTATTTTCGCCATCAGGGTGGAAAACAACTTCATTTTTATCGGTCTGTTACCCCGTGCTTTACTTACCCTTCCCACATCGTCAATATCAGCTTCGCTAAAATTGATTTTCATCATTTTTTGGATGACTTCCACCACTTTGTATATAGTCAGCACTTTGTCCTCACCTTTTTCTTCCGGCACCCCATATATGAATAAGCATTTATTCCTGCGTTCTTGGTTACCATCTTCTACTGCTGACTTCAACTTTACCATCTCCTCCTCCATCTTCCTTATTTTCGTCTTGAGTGATGTAATTTCTCTCCCGTTAGTTTCCATTTTGGTCATTGTTTCCTCCGTTTTTCCCTGTATCCATCGCCTTATATTTTCAAGTTCTTTCACTTGTTCCTTCATCACATTTTTAATCTGTTCAAACGGGCAAACTTCTTCTACAACTTCTTTGACCACTTTTTTTGTGACCTCCACGTCTTTCCAGTTCATGTTGCCACTGTGAGTCGGACCGGGATTTGTTTCCACACCCCCTATAATTAACAGTACCATAATCACCGTTGCCACCTGTATTATCACACCCATCATTCTCGTTTCTACTTCACCTCCTTCACTCCAGGCTGTTTCCATCTTCCATCTTCCCTGCCATCTTCCAATAACCACCCGATATTGGTCCACACCAATCATCTTCCTCTTCCCTACCGTCTTTCTTCCCACTCGCCGCACACACTGCGCTCCCGCTCTACCGGCACTGTCAGCTCCGAACGTCTGCTTCCGTCCGCTGCTTAGGTAAGACTGACATGAATTATACAGCATACTTAACCTTTTTTTCATCTAGTATCAAAAGCATGAGGAAAACTTAGACAATAATCCTTCAGACAAATAATTATTAAATTTTCGGTTGTTTACTAGGTGGTAAACTGCTCAGTATACTTACATAGTATTCAAATTCCTCCACGTAGTATAAGCTCTACATCTTGCCTTGACATTCTAATTCAATGGTGAATTTGCTATCATGACAAATGTTTACATTTCCTCTTCTGTTCTACATACAGATTGAAAGTGGAGATAACGACAATGAAAATCGTCAACAACTACAGATCAGACTCAGTTGGGAGCTTAATGATCATTGAGTAATCTGTGATGTAAATTTATATACACTTTTTAGTAATGTACAGTCATGTTAATAACAACAAAACACCTTGAAAGCCTAGAGATAGAAAGTTCATATTCACAGGACATGTTCACTGGTATGTTATGCAGAAACGATTAGCATTTCAGTCACCTTGGTTCAGCATGTGTATTGTTGCGTAGTAGGCACTTGGTTCTCCATGGACACTGATAACTTGTTCCATGCGTGCCGGCATCGATTCGTATAAGGCGCAAACTGCGTCGTGGTGTACAGCCATCCATGCTACATTCAAGTGGTTCCACGGTTCATCTTTGGTGGTTGCAATCGGGTCACAGCGCTGCACACGTCACTTCACCATATCACACACATTCTCGATTGGCGACAAGTCCGGTGATTGGGCGGGCCAGGGAAACAGTCTGACATCCTGTGAAAACAAGAAGGCGCGTGTTCGTGCATCAACATGTGGTCGCGTATTGTTCTGCTGAAATATGGTGTCTGGGGTGTAGTGCAGAAAGGGTATGGCTACGCGTTCCAGGATGTCATTCACGTAGGTCAAACTGGACACAGTGCTCTGAACACGCACCAACTGTGATTTTTGGTTGTACCCAATAGCACCCCACACCATAAGGCCTTGAGTTGACGCTGTATGTATGTGCGAATACAGTCAATGTGATGCCTCCCCCTAGACCGCGGCGAAACAAAATGCGGCCATCAATTTAAAACAACAGAACATGGATTCGACCGTAAACACTATCTGCAGCCATTTCTGTCCCCAGTGACGTCGTTGTATACACCATTCCAGTCTAGCGTGTTTATACACATTTGTTCAAGGTAGGCGGAGAAGTGGGCGACGCGTTGGCAACCCAACCGTAATAAACAGCGACGGACTGCCACTCCTGATAGCGTACGATGTGTTCCACTGTTCCACTGTTGCGCCATAGCCCAGGAGGATGCAGGTCAGTCCTGCAATGCCATTCGGATGAGGTGTCGATCTTCTTGGAAGGTGGTCTGGCTGGTGTGACCAGACCCATCTCGTCGTGTTCTACGGCCTTCTGTGAACTATTCTGTACACACCTGTTGCACTGCCGACACAGTTAGTCCCACACGGGCAGTAATTTCCCGTATAGATGCATCACGTTCTCTCATGCCAATAACGCGCCCATTTTCAAACTGACTCGTTTGACGGCACAGTTCTCTCATGCGTCTCCGAGGCCTCCTGCCCGTCTGCTGAAGTCGCACTTATCCATTATCGTCGGTTTGTAGAAACAACCACAGCTGCAGGCATATTTTACCACTATACCAGTCGGTGGTAGTGCGCGGATATTTTTTATTGGTCAGGAATGGTAAGGATGGTATGGAGCTACTTTTTCGTATAGGTAATGACGTGTTTTTGAGCGGATTGTTTTAAGTAAATTATCAGATCACAGACATTGTTTTCTAACTCTAAATGCAGTGTGAGGAATATATTTTAGGTATGTATAGTATACAATACCTAAAATGTCATTAATAATGAGGCCCGGAGCTCAGTCACAGATATAAGTTTATAATAAACTAGGAATTAATCGCGGCTCCACTTGCGTGGATTTCGTAATTTGATCAAATTACTTGTTCCTCGGCATTGTACTAAGACATGATCCGAAAAATCCTAAATTATAAAAACTCACCCAAAAACTGAGTTTCATTTACCCCAAACCATGTTTGTGGTATGACCTTTTGGGGTGAAGACGACCGTGCGACGTGGAACTGTACGCATTCTACAGAAACAGTCTTCTCTCAAGTCGAAAAATTAAACACATGTTTCTTTACTTTTAAAGGAGATTCGAAATACCTATTCCCACGTCTGTAACATCTTCAGTGTTTGAGATATGCATAAGTACCCCCTTGAAAAGAATTCAACCCCTTGATCAGTCTTTCCCCCTCCCCCACCAACATTTAAGTGTATTTTCCGGAAACAAAAATACATGTTCCTTTGTTTTTAAAGAAGGTTCCATATACCAGTTTTCACGTCTGTTACATCTTCAGTTTTTACGATATAAGTATCCTGATAAAATATAATTCAACTATTTTTCACTTCTTTTCACCCCCCGTTAAGTACTTTCTCCGAAAACAAAAAGGTACATATTTCTGTATTTTTAAATGAATTTCCAACTATCAAGTTTATTGTCTCTAACATATTAAGTTTGTGTCATATAATGTAGATATACCGGTACTCATTTTAAAAATTTATCCCCTTTTCCAATTCCTTACAGCCACTTAAATGAATTTTCCGTAAACAAAAAATACGTGTTTCGTTATTTTTATAGGAGATTCCAAATACCAGTTTTCATGTCTGTACGTCTGTAACCCGTTCAGTTTTTGAGATAAAAGTATACTCGTAAGAATAATTCAATATCTTCTTCTTGAGTTCTATCCACCCCTATTCCGCCTTAAGTGACCTTTCGGAAAACAAAAAATACGTGTCTATTTATTTTGAAAGGAAATTCAAAATACCAACTTGCACGTCTGTTACAGCTTCAGTTTTTAAGATAAGGTACCCTTATAAGCATTTTTCAACTTTATATTTACTTATTTTCAATCCCACACCCCTTACGTCGATTTTCCGAAAAAAACAAATTATTCTTTCTTTATTTTTAAAGGAGATTCCAAATACTAATTTCCACGTCTGTAACATCTTCATTGTTTGAGATATAAGTATCCTCATAAACGTAATTCAACTCCATTTTCACACCCCTCCTTCCTACCCGTTAAGTTTATTCACCCTCGCCAAAAGTGCGTGCTTCTTTATTTTTAAAGGAGTTTCCAAGTACCAATTTTCACGCCTTTAGCATCTTTAGCTTTTGAGATATAAGTATTCTCATAAAAATAATTCAACTAATTCTTCAATTCATTCACCCTCCTTAAGTGAATTTTTCGAAGACAAAAGAACACGCGTTTCTTTACTGTACTTTGAAAGAAGATTCACATACAAATGTTCATGTCTGTAATAGCTTCAGCTTTTGAGATATAAGTATATTCAAGAAAAAAATTCAACCCATTTTAAACTCCACCCCAGCCCGTTAAATTTGTTTCATCCCACCCCAAAAAACGTGTTTCTTTATTTTTCAAGGGGTTTCCATATACCAATTTCCACGTCTGTAACTTTCAGTTTTGAGATATAAGTTTCTCCAGAAAAACAATTCATTATCTTTTTTTTCTTTTCACACGCCCAACTTAAGTGATTTTTCCAAAAATAAACAGGACCCGTTTCTCTAAAAGAGCTTCCAAATACGAATTATCACGACTGTGACATTTTCAGTTTTTGAGATATATGTAACCTCGTTAAAGGAATTCATCTCCGTTTTCATACCGTCCCCCTACCAAGTTGATTCCCCCACCACGTGCGTGTTTCCTTATTTTTAAAGGAAATTCCAAATACCAGTTTTCATGTTTGTAACATCTTTAGATTTATATATATATTCTCATACAAATAATTCAAGTCATTTTTCAATTCTTTCATCCCCGGACCCCGTTATGGGTTTTCCCGAAAAAGAAAGAATGTGTGTTTCCTTAATTTTAAAGGAGATTCCAAATACCAATTTCCACATTTGAAACATGTTAAGTGTTTTTGAAGATATAGTCTTTTAAAAATTCACCCGGTTTGTCACTCCTGTTCACCCACTATGCATCGGATTATCCAAAAACACTATAATGTGTGTTCCTTTATTTTCAAAGGAGATTAAAACTTTCAATTTTCATGTCCGGAACATCTCTAGGTTTTGAGATATAAGTCTCCTCATAAAAGATGTTCAACACGTTTTCCCCCTTTTTCACCCCCATTAATGCGATTTAAAAAATAAAAATGTATCCGTTTCCTTATTTTTAAGGTAGATTCCAAACACCAAATTTTACGTCTGTAAACTTTTAGGCTTTTGGGATATAGATATCCTCATTTTAAATTTCACCCGCCTTTTCACCCCGTTAGCGACGGAATATCCAAAAATCCTCCCTTAGCGAGCACCTACATATTAATACGAATGTATCTCCAAAATTTCATTTCTTTATGCCCAGTAGTTTAGAGTCGGCGATGATGAATCTGTCAGTCAGTCAGTCAGTCAGAACAAGTTATTTTATATACATAGACTAGAAAGATACCCGTGCTTCGCTACGGCATTATAATGAAAATTATTATTAAATGCTTATCATTTTATATATAATCCGCCACAACTCGCTATCTGACAGCAAAGTTCCGCCCATTATTCAATCTTTCATTCCAGCAATCGATTTCGTACTTCCCGGGCTTATTCTAGGTATTTCGCCCGGTCAGTTGGGTACCTAAATCTTTGCCACCTTTTCCTATAACCATTTTTAATATGAACAAATTCTTTAGGAGACCCGACGTGGTGTCGTCTCGGGTGCCATGGCGGTACTGAAGCCGCGACCGGACTGCATTCGTAGTCGTTTCCCTGCCAGTACCCGCTCCCTGCGCTGTCCGCCCATTTTGACGACGGTCCAGGAAATTATTATTAGAGTGGCTGATATAAGTTGAATTTAGGTTATTATTATTATTATTATTATTATTATTATTATTATTTTGCTAGTTGCTTTACGTCGCACCGACACAGATAGGTCTTATGGCGACGATGGGACAGGGAAGGGCTAGGAGGGGGAAGGAAGCGGCCGTGGCCTTAATTAAGGTACAGCCCCAGCATTTGCCTGGTGTGAAAATGGGAAACCACGGAAAACCATTTTCAGGGCTGCCGACAGTGGGGTTCGAACCTACTATCTCCCGAATACTGGATACTGGCCGCACTTAAGCGACTGCAGCTATCGAGCTCGGTATTATTATTATTATTATTATTATTATTATTATTATTATTATTATTATTATTATTATTATTATTATTGATGTTTCTGACCCCGCGACAAGATGCAAGACCGCTACTTGACGGTAAATTACATCTGCTGTCATTGTCATTGCTGACCATGTGACCGGCACCATTGTCGCGCTTAGGCAAGTGCGCGGGATTTCTGGCGATACGAATCATATACTTCCGTGCATTATTGATCTTATTATAGAGGTGAACAATTGCACCGTTAATTTCATTCCTATCGTTTATTTGAAATGTGTTTAAATTTTGATCTATGTGCCAGGAGAATCTACTGTAATCTAACTTTAAGTTCTCCAAAGGAAAATATGGCTCTTCAAAGCAAACCCAGGAAAGATTAAAAATTATCGGTTTATAATCAGAATCAAGTACATTATGAACAGTAAAATTAATTGGTCTCAAATGATTTTCCACCCCCCCCCCCCACCCGCCCGCCAATGAAAGAAGGCGTATTCCTTTATGCTTAAGGGAGATTCCAAATACCAATGTTCACGTCTGTTACCTACAGTTTTGAGATATAAGTTACCCCATAAAAAGAATTCACTCTCTTCACTTCCCTTCACACTCCACACACCCCATTAAGTGAATTCTCCCGAAAAACTACTTGTTTCTTTATTAGTAAAGGACTTTCTAATTACCAATTATCACGAGTGTAACAACTTCAGTTTTTGAGATATGTGTCCTCATAAAAGGAATTCAACTCCTTTTCACCCCCGCTGCCCAAGATGACTTTTCCCCCAAAATGCATTTTTCTTTGTTTTAAAAGGAGATCCAAACACTAAACTCCACGTCTGTAACAACATTAAATTTAATTAGATGTAAGTATCGTCATACAATTAATTCAATAATTTCTTTATCCTTCATTGGATTTTCCGAAATCAAATGAATGCGTGTTTATTTACTTTTAAAGCAGATTCCAAATACCAATTTTCACGTCTGCAACATCTTTCGTTTTTGAGATAATAGTATCTTCATACAAATAATTCAAATAGTTTTTCAGTTCTATCCCCCATCCCCCTTTAAGTGGATTCCCGAAAACAAAAACTTGGTATTTCTTTATTTTTAAAGGAGATTCCAAATATCAAATTTCACGTGTGTAACATCTTCAGTTCTTGCGATAACAGTATCCTAATAAAAATAATTCAACCCCATTTTCAGTCAGATTTATCCCCAATCCAAGTGGTTTCTCCGAAAACAAGAAATACATGTTTCTTTACTTTAATAGAGATAAAAAATACCACTTTTCACTTCTGCAACATGTTAAGTTTTTGAGATATATTGTAGACATAATCAATTTTAAATTTCACCCCCTTTTTAGGAATATCCAAAAATTCTCCCTTAGCGAGCACCTACATTGTAATATAAATGTGTCCTCAAAATTTCATTTCGTTATGTCCATTAGTTTTGGCTCGGTGATGATGAGTCAGTCAGTCAGTCAGTCAGTCATTTAGTACATATTCTTTTATGTATACAGATTCTCATACACAAAAATTCAAGTAAATTTTCATTTCCTTCACCCCCACCCACGCACCCGTTGAGGGTTTTTCCCGAAAACCAAAAATACGTGTTTCTTTATTTCTAAAGGGGATTCAAAATACTAATTTTCACATTGCAACGTGTTAAGTTTCTGAGATATACTGTAGTTACGCCAATTTTAAAAATTCACCCCCTTTTTCAGTTCCCCTTAAGTGGATTTTCCGAAAAATATATTTATGTTACTTTTATTTCACAAGAAATTCGAAATACCTGTTTTCAAATCTATAATATGTTACGTGTCTCAGATATTTTGTAGATATAGTCCCTTTTAAATACACCCTGTTTGTCACTCCCGTTCACCCCCTATTCATCGGATTATCCAGAAACACTAAAATACGTGTTTATTTATTTTCAAAGGAGATTCCAAATTTCAATTTTCATGTCTGTCACATCTCCTGTTTTTTAGATATAAGTCTCCTCATAAAAAGTATTCAACAGGTTCTCCCCCTTTTTACCCACCTGGATGGGATTTTACGAAAATAAACATATACGTGTTTCTTTATTTTTAAATTTTACGTCTGTAAACTTTTAAGCTTTTGAGATGTAGATATCCTCATTTAAAAATTCACCCCATTTTCACCCACTTAGCAATGAATTACCCAAAAATCCTCCCTTTGCGAGCACCTTCATGTTAATATGAATGTATCCCCAAAATTTAATTATTTATGTCCAGTAGTTTTGGCTCGGCGATGATGATTTCTTCAGTTAGGCAGTCAGTAAAAGTTATTTTTATATATAGATTATTAACATGATTGAGATCAAAATCAAGGATAAAACTTTGGTATAGATTAGTTACAAACAACGTACTTAGTCACCCAAGTGCGTTGAATCCTTATCATTTTGACAGATTGACGGAAGAGTTGCAGAACTCGGCTCAAATGACCACCGCTGAAAGGTATTTTCCACATTTTTCTTGTCCAGGCTTTGGAGGTCATAACGCGAGTTATATCCACGATAATTAGATTGTTTTCTTATTTGTACGTTAGAGGCACATTTGTTTCGTGGAATTTTTAGTTTATATTTTTCATGCACACTACATAGCCTGTGTGCGACTTGTAGTTAGGGGTTGAGGCGTCGTGATCATGTACAGTATTCAGTATTCAGTATTTAGATTAAGCTTTAGCGTTAGGATTGACAGCTGAGAAATTGAGAAGAGTAGTTTGATAGAGATGTTTGATTATCATATATATGCCTATGACAATAGAGACTTGGAGGATGACTACTGGATGAATGGATGAATAACAATATCACTGAATATGTAATGTTCCCAAATTCAAATTAGAATTAATTGGTATATTGTCAAATGGAAAATACGTGTGAGGAAAGTGATCCCAAGGTTGATGATGATAGTAACAGGTCGCTAAATAATATAATCAAGCAACAACCATTTAAATCAGACAAAAAATACATCCAGTGGCCAAATTCATTCTCTTCGGTGTAAAATAAATATTGAGCCCCCAATCATATTGTGGAAGTTTGCTACAGCATGTATTTAAATTTTGTGGATCATTATTTTCAACTCAGGTGGTGATAATTAATTCATTGTTTCTCTTCGAGAATTTTCCACAGTAATTAAATTCTAGTCCGCTTCTGTGGTGTAGTGGTTAGCGTGATTAGCTGCCACCCCCAGAGGTCCGGGTTCGATTCCCGGCTCTGCCACGAATTTTGAAAAGTGGTACGAGGACTGGAACGGGGTCCACTCAGCCTCGGGAGGTCAACTGAGTAGAGGTGGGTTCGATTCCCACCTCAGCCATCCTGGAAGTGGTTTTCCGTGGTTTCCCACTTCTCCTCCAGGCAAATGCCGGGATGGTACCTAACTGAAGGCCACGGCCGCTTCCTTCCCTCTTCCTTGCCTGTCCCATCCAATCTTCCCATCCCTCCACGAGGCCCCTGTTCAGCATAGCAGGTGAGGCCGCCTGGGCGAGTTACTGGTCATTCTCCCCAGTAGTATCCCCGACCCAAAGTTTGAATCTCCAGGACACTGCCCTTGAGGCGGTAGAGGTGGGATCCCTCGCTGGGTCCGAGGGAAAAACCGACCCTGGAGGGTAAACAGATTACGAACGAACGATTTAATTTCTAATATCCGACCTATTTTCGGGTGATAATTTCAGTTACAGTTATAATGTGAATTGAGGAAAGCCTTGGATTCTAATAGCGAGTGGTTGTGCCATGTGGAAGGGTAGACACTACTTCACAACCCGTTAACATTCATAGATAACAAGGCTATGAATTTGAAGAGTAAATGGAATGCATACTTAACAGAGGAATGGCAAACTATAAGTTGAGTTTCTAATTGAAATGCAATGGCGTATGGCTTTTAGTGCCGGGAGTGTCCCAGGACATGTTCGGCTCGCCAGGTGTAGGTCTTTCGATGTGACACACATAGGCGATCTGCGCGTCGTGATGAGGATGAAATGATAATGAAAACGATAAATACACCCAGTCTCCGTGCGAGCGAAATTAACCAATGATGCTTAAAATTCCTCACCCTGCCGGGAATCGAACCCGGAATCCCTGTGACCAATGGCCAGCTCGCTAACCATTTAGTAATTGAATTGGACAATTGTGTTTGTATTTGAATATGAGAATGTACACACTTTATACTTTTAAGGAGCAATTCTAAATATTTCTCTGTAAACTGACACGCGATTAAAAGTTACGCTAATTAGAAAATTAATCTTATCTACATGTCTTTGGTATTTTCATATAAATAATGGATTAAGAAAATGTAGATGATTTACTTATTGGTGTAGTGTTGATAATTAATTGAAATATTAATGTATTCATTTCATGAAGTCAGGAACTCTAGAACAACATTATATTAGTATTCAACTAATTGTGAGTCAAGGATTAATAATTTTTATTCATTATTAATTCATTAATTAACATTTTGTTTATATCTTTTATTATTCGGCTAAGGCACTTGACATTTCAATAATGCACAAGTACATTTTGTGCTTAATTATCTGGCTGAAGTCTAATTATGTCTTAATAATCTTTTAATCAGTAAATTAACCAAATATTGGGTCATCAGGACCACAGATGATGAACACTTTTGAATAGGATTTATACGGTGCTTGAAATAAGAAAATTGTAACTCAGTTGTTGTGTGGATCGAGTTTTAAAATGTAATTATATTAATTTAATAATTAATTCATTATTGTTTAATCACACTTTGTTTTCAAAGTCAATTAGGAGTGTTATTATGAACTAACTCGATTACAGTTCACGCGTAATGTATAATCATGAATAATGATAGTCATCTAAGCCAATAACAACTTTCAATTGTAAAAGTTGGAAATTTTAAACAATGCGGGAATTTAAATATTCCATTAATTTCTAACCTAGCATTCATTACATTCCAATCATAGAATTTAGGACTACTTGTAGCCTTAACATGAATATTATAAGCATTGTCGTCACAATTTTTTTACTTAATCATCACCGATTATTTTCAAATACTATTTTATCCCTTTAAATTTCATTACATTATTGACATTAGTGAACAAATATTATACAAAATAGGAGACCAGTTCGTTTCACTTGGTAGTTCTAGCTGTAGTCAGGACCCTTCGTGCACCTATGAAGCCGACGTCAGATGCTCTGTGAGCCTGAGAAGAGAGGACCCATTTCATAAGTATAGAAGAAATCCGACGTAACATCTACGAAGCATGTTTCATTCCATTAGTATTTAAAGGGTGCAGTTGATTGCGATGATTAGACACTTTTTAGTACGCTGTGACTTTCAAACATTTCAATATGTCCTTGGAGCACCTAGCTGTGACCTTACGGTAAATAATTGTTTCTACTAAAACTACCTTTACTGAGCAAGTTGCAGCTGTAAGCAATAATTCGAGAGATTGTGGGTTTGAATCCCACCGTTGGCAGCCCTGGATATCGTTTTCCGTGTTTTCCAGTTTTTCACACCCGGCAAATGCCGGGGCTGTACGTTAATTAATGCCACGACTGTTACCTTCCTAACCCCAGCTCTTTTACTCCCTTTCGACACTGAAAACCGTCGACGTGTTAGTGCGAAAACAACGTAATTTCAATCCAAGCTGATATGTACCATGATGCAGTGTTACATAACTAAGCCATAGGTTATCGCATGCGAATCCTCATCCCATTGCAAGACAAAAGTTTCTATAGCAAAATCGGATCTGGTGCTGCTGGAAAACAAGTCGCAAACGAGAAGCTAGCAACACTATCACATCCTGCAGCGCATCGGAATGTAATAGAGAAACGTGCATCATCCTGCTCGACACCAGCCGTCGCAGGTCGCTGAGTAGACTGCTCGGTTATCAAATCCACATGCAACATGGAGCTACGGCTCGAATCTACGTCAGGTTGTCTTTTTTCTTTTGTGTGTGATACGTCAGGTCACTAGTTCCCGTCGTGTAAGTGCGTTTGTAAGCATGACACCCAGTTTTCACATGACAATAGTCGAACAAATGACTGTGTGATCCATTCAACTGAATTCATGAGTCAACTAACCACACAGTGCACAACCATAACTGGTCCTGTCAAGTGCACGTAGGGCGTCATCCTGATGGAGTACACAAACGGCGAATACGTCGATATGCTTTTAGTATTCGTTGCAAACTGTACCAAGCTTCTGCTGTACGGTACCCTCAAAGGCGCCATCCCGATAAGAATGTTTTTCGTCGAGTTGAACAACGCCTGCGGGAAACCGGTAATCTTCGTCCACTACTAGTGGTCAGAGGTCGTCCAAGGACTAGACATACTCCACAAACAGAGGATGACATTCTTGAAGCAGTTCACCAATCACCTCGGCGAAGTACCCGTGATATTGCAAGGCAATTCTACGTATTTCAAACACTGGTTTTTAACGTGTTGCACGACGAGAAATTGCATCCATGTCATTACATGTTAACTCAACACCAGCGGCCAGAAGACAGCATTCAACGAGTGCAGTCTGTGAATGGCTTTTGCAACAAGTTGAAGATAACGAACATTTTATAATGAATGTGATATGAAGTGACGAATATAGCTTCACTCGGGAAGGTATTTTCAACCATCAACACAGCCATTATTGGTCTGACCACAACCCACATGTCAGCCGTGAAAGTGGCTTTCAGGCAAGTTTTGGCATAAACCTGCGGTCTGGAATCGTGGGAAGAGTGATTTTAGGCCCTTACCTATTGCCAGACAAGTTGAATGCGCCCCGCTGTCGTACGTTTCTGGGCCATAATTTGCCTGACGCTTTAGAAAACTTTCCACTTGGTGTTCGGCGACAGCTATGGTTTCAGCATGATGGTGCACCGCCACACTTTGGAATGACTGTGCATAACTGTTTAAATGAAGCCTTTTCAGGGAAATGGATTGGTCGTTGATGTCCAATATTCTGGCCTCCACGTTCCCCGGACCTTAATCCACTAGATTTTTATTTGTGGAGGCACTTGTAGGATCATGTTATAGTACTCCAAACCTAATAGTTCGCGTGCATGCTGCATCGGCAATGGTGGATGCAGGTGTGTTGCCTAGGGTCCGGCAAAGTATGCACCAGCGAGTGGCGAAGTGTTTGCAAATACAAGGTGGTCGCTTTGAACATCTGCTCTGAAGTGATCGTTGCTAGTAACTATACGTACTGGCTCTATGAAGATAGGACTGGACGTCACACGTACACTATGGAATTATTGTGCATAGCATAACGGGCAATCTAGTGTAGCCTACCTACTGTACTGTACTGTATTGTGTTTCCTTGTACCGCATTGGATAGAGACGATGTAACTGTAGCCACTATTATGTTCTACGTATTGGCGTTATTTGTGCCATGGACGGAACAATGTGGTCGTCTACGTCTGTCAGAAGTTCACGTTATGTTTGAATGTTTAAATAAACGTAACTGTAACGGTAAGACAGAACATAGTGTATTGCATAGTGGAGGTGCACATTGGATAGAATCTGATAAACTGAAAAAAATGGCGCAAACGCGACTCAAACATCGGCGCGTCCGAATAACCGGCAGTTATGGCATTACCTCTTCTCACAGAGCTAATGAGACAGTTCCGGCAGAGCGCCGAGTTATGCGACATGTGCTTGGCCACGCTGCACGCCGTTACAGCGTTGCCAGTGCCTCGTTTCTTAACTCGCATTTCTATTAAAAATATTGGTGGGAGTAGGTTTTCCAAGATAAACGTTTGTCGTGAATTTCAACGAGGAACCGCAGGCCGACCTCCACGTGCGGCTTTTTTTGTTCACCCTGTATAATACGGAGTTACGGTGGATAAGCTGTGGCTTGTGGCTTTTTTGGGTTCAAATTATCTGATAAACTCATCATCAATCCAATCACGCTTACCGGGAATAAAATCAATGAGGTCATTTATTTGAAGACATACTGTCCATCTGTGTGGTAGACACATTTACCTTGTTGTTGTTGAACTTTAGTCTTGGTTAGTAAATTTATATGTCCTCACTCGTGATGAAACTCTCTCTCGCATTTAGTGGCAAGCCTGTTAATTTATTAATAGCGGTACTATTTTCAGAAATTCAGTGAACTGGGAAAGTCACACAACACTACGACACAGTGCAAAATCATTATTGCATTATGTAAATAAATTAGTTTATGCTGAATGAATAACATTATTTCTTTAATGAAAGTCCAAGGAATTGTTAATCGTAGCTTGTACACTGAAACCATGTAGCTTACTTTCTTAGATTGTAACACAAAAATTGTAACGAGTCTGTCTTCATGAATGAATGATTATAAGAAAATAAAACTGTTCATATCGAGCGCAGAATAAATCAAACTGGAATACCTTGAAAAAGTCAGTTTTTCCTGCTGTTATAGAGTTTTATTTTATATGATATATCCCAAACAGCACTCCGATGAGCAGTGGATGATAGCTTCATAATCACAATTGAAGGTCAATGCTCCCTCCCTTCCCTGCAAAGTGTGTTCGCTCTCTCGCTTCACTGTGACGTATGCTTGTTACGTAAGCTGCCCTCATTTACGTCAAGCCAGCCCAGCCGCACTAGGCTAGCCTCAGTGAGCACCCAGCTGATCACCTCTGGTCTAGTTGTAACCAAAACGACTGTTGATCCAACCCCGTAGTGCAAGGAAAACTTGTGTAGTCGTATGATGTACCGTGAAGTATCAGCTGGCAAGGCGTACATGGTGTGGAACGGCAGAATGGGTCAAAAAGGGAAGGAAACAACCGTGGAGGAAAGAAATATTGTTTTTAGCAATAACTTCAACACAAACCAAATTCTGAATTTGCAAGTAAAATCGGAAGAATCGAGTGACTGCGCAATCCACCATTAAGACACAAAAGGACAGAAAAACAGTATTCAACAGTGAAAGGAGAGGTCGTCCTCAGAAGATTAAGACAAGAGTGACTAGAATTCTGATAAGAGTGATCAAGAAATCCCCTAAATAGACAGCGCTGCATTATCTGTGCTCATTCTTGATCATTTTGGAAAGGCAATCCGTGCCATTCTCAACCGTTTGGCCTAATGAGTCAGGGAAACTTGACAAAAATCCTACATTAGTGAAAAATGAAATGGTGATCGGAATTCACACAACAATATGCATCCAAGATAAGGGATTTCTGGGATAGGGCATTATTTGCGGATGAAACTAAATGTAATATCTTTCACAACGACCGTAAAATATTTATTGCTTTTGGGGAGACCGAATACAGAACAAGACCCTCAAAAGCTTCAAACAACGGTGAAGTTCGGAGGTGGTGGTGTCATGGTATTGGGATGTATGGCAGCCTCAGATGTAGGAACACCTGTATTTATTGAAGGTAACACGGACAGATTCATTTATTGGTATATTCTCAAACAGAACATACAACAGAGTGTTGATGCCTTGGGTCTTATTTCCACAAGACAATGACACAAAATATGCAGCGGGCATTGTACGACTGCAGTTGCTGTACCACACTACACATACTCTTAAAATTCAGCTCAGAGTACGAACGTGAACACAAACAAGCACATGTGGTGTAAACTTGAAGGAAGAGTGAGGAAACACGAAGTCCCTATTAAGACAGCTTTGAAGGATTAGTTTTTATGGGAATGGCAAAGTATTACGTCAGAGACTACAAAAAGACCGATAAAATCTATGCCAAAGAGTCTGAGAGAGGTGATATATAGGCGGGTACGTGTACAAAGTGCTAAAACATTATTGTGGCATTGTTGACGACGATGGTTAGACTCTGTTTCTAACGATTTAAAGATAAGAGGTATAGAACTAAATGAGGCCACAACACTAGTTGCAAATCGAGGATTGTGGCAACGTTTAGTAAATTCTCAGAGGCTTGCAGACTGAACGCTGAAAGGCATAACAGTCTATAATGATAATGTATGTATGTATGTATGTATGTATGATATAAGTTTCATTTTCTGTCAGAGTGTGAATATTTTGCGGTGCCAAAGAGCACTTGACAGTATGTATCTGTACTATGGTGTGCAAATGTTTGCTTTTTCCGCCTGGATAGCTGCAGCTGTGAATGAACAATGGGTATTTTTGTTTTTATACATACATACATTATCATTAAAGACTGTTATGACTTTCAGCGTTCAGTCTGCAAGCCTCTGCGAATTTGCTAAACGTCGCCAAAATCCTCGATTTGCAACTAGTGCTGAGGCCTCATTTAGTTCTATACCTCTTATATTTAAATCGTTAGAAACTGAGTCTAACCATCGCCGTCTTGGTCTCTCTCTCCTTCTCTTACCCTCCATAACAGACTCCATAATTCTCCTAGGTAACCTATCCTCCTCCATTCGCCCCACATGACCACACCACCGAAGCCGGTTTATGCGTACAGCTTCATCCATCGAGTTCATTCCTAACTTAGCCTTTATCTCCTCATTCCGAGTACCCTCCTGCCTTTGTTCCCACCTGTTTTCACCAGCAATCATTCTCGCTACTTTCATGTTTGTTACTTCTAAATTATGAATATGATATCCTCAGTCCACCAAGCTTTCACTCCCGTAAAGAAAAGTTGGTCTGAAAGCAGACCGATGTAAAGATAGTTTCGTCTGGGAGCTGACTTCCTTCTTACAGAGCACTGTTGATCGCAACTCCGAGCTGATTGCATTAGCTTTACTACACCTTGATGCAATTTTATTTACTATATTATCATACTGGGAGAACACACAACCTAAATACTTGAAATTATCGAACTGTGCTAGCTTTGTTTCACCAATCTGACATTAAATTCTGTTGAAATTCTTACCTACTGATATCAATTTAGTCTTCGAAGGGCTAATTTTCATACCATACTCAATGCAACTATTTTCAAGTTCAGAGATATTAGACTGCAGACTTTCGGTTCAATCTGCCATTAACACCAAGTCGTCAGCATAGGCTAGACTGCTTACAATATTTCCACCTAACTGAATCCCTCCCTGCTATGTTATTTCTTTCAGCAGATGATCCATGAAAACTAGTAACAGCGAAGGTGAAGATTACAGCCTTGTCTAACCCCTGTAAGTACCCTGAACCAAGAACCCATTCTACTATCAATTCTCACCGCAGCCCAATTGTCAACATAAACGCCTTTGATTGATTTTAATAATCTAGTTTAATTCCATAGTCCCCCAGTATGGCGAACAACGTTTCCCTCGGTACCCTGTCATATGCGTTCTCTAGATCTATGAAACATAAACACAACTGCCTATTCCTCTCGTTGTATTGTACGATTACCTGGCGCATACTGCAAATCTGACCCTGACAGCCCCTCGGTGGTCTGAAACCACACTGGTTTTCATCCAACTTCCTCTCAACTGCTGATCGCACCCACCCTTCCAAGATGCCAGTGAATACTTTGCCTGGTATACAAATCAATGAGATTCCTCGATAATTGTTGCAATCCTTCTTGTTCCCTTGTTTATAGATAGGTGCAATTACTGTTTTTGTCCTATCTGAAGGTACCTTACCAACACTCCATGCTAAATCTATGAAGCCATTTCATTCCTGCCTTCCAACTATACTTCACAATTTTAAGTCTAATTTCATCTATTCCTGCTGCTTTTTGACAATGGAGTTTATTTACCATCCTTTCCACTCCCTCAAGCGTAATTTCAGCAAAATCATTTCCCTCATCCCCATGAGCTTGGCTATTCACGGCACCACCAGGAAAATTTCCTTTAACGTTGAAAATGTGTTCAAAGTATTCCCTCTACCTCTCCAATGATTCCCTGGGATCTATTATGAGTTCACCTGAATTACTCAAAACACTGTTCATTTCCTTTTCCCTCCCTTCCTAAGATTCTTTATTACTGTCCAGAAAGGTTTCCTTGCTGCTTGACCTAGCCTTTCCAGGTTATTACCAAAATCTTACCATGACTCCTTTTTGGATTCAACAACTATTTGTTTCGCTCTGTTTCTTTCATCTACGTACAAATCTCTGTCTGCCTCGGTCCTTGTTTGGAGCCAATTCTGATAAGCTTTCTTTTAACGTTTACAAGCTGCTCTCACTTCATCATTCCACCAAGATGTTCGCCTTTTCCCATCCTTACACACAGTTGTTCCTAAGCATTCCCTTGCTGTTTTTACTACAGCACCCCTGTATGCCATCCATTCTCTTTCTATATCCTGAACCTGCTTACTGTCTACTGTCCGAAACTTCTCACTAATGATATCCATGTACTTCTGTCTAATTCCCTCGTCCTGGAGATTTTCTACCCTTATTCGTTTGCAGAAAAAATTAACTTTCTCTACCCTAGGCCTAGAGATACTTCGTTCACTAAACATCAGATAGTGGTCTGTATCATCGAAAAATCCCCGGAAAACTCGTACATTCTTAACAGATTTCCTCAATTTAAAGTCGGTTAATAATTCATTTCGTGTGGCTATTTCTAGCCGAGTGCAGCCCTTGTAAGGCAGACCCTCCGACGAAGGTTGGCGGCATCTGCCATGCGTAGGTAATTGCGTGTTATTGTGGTTGTGGATAGTGTTATGTGTGATGTGTGAGTTGCAGGGATGTTGGAGAAGGCACAAACACCCAGCCCCCGGGCCATTGGAATTAACCGATGAAGGTTAAATTCCCCTACACGTCCAGGAATTGAACCCGGGACCCTCTGAACCGAAGGTCAGTACGCTGACCATTTAGCCAACGAGTCGCATAGTCGGTTAAGATATAGGCTATTATGGATCTGGTACCCCTAGCCTCCCATGTGTGGCGGTGAATAGCCTTATGCTTGAAGAATGTACTCGTAACAGCTAAACCCGTACTAGCACAGAAGTCCAGCAAACGCTTCCCATTCTCATTATCTTCCGTATCTTCCCCACATTTACCAATCACCCTCCAGTTCTATTCCCAACTCTAGCATTGAATTCGCCCATTAGCACTATTCTATCCTTGCTGTTGACCCTGACCACGACGTCACTCAATGCTTCATAAAACTTGACAACTTCATCATCATCATCTGCACCCTCACATGGTGAATACACGGAGACAATTCTCGTCCTAATTCCTCCAACTGGCAAATCTACCCAAATCATTCGCGCATTTATGTACCTAATAGAAACTATGTTGCGTGCAATTGTATTCCTGATAAACAGCCCTACCCCATACTCTTCCCTTCCCTTTCTAACACACGTCAAGTACATTTCATAATCTCCTATATCTTCCTCGTTTTCTCCCCTTACCTGAATATCGCTTACTCCTAGCACGTCCAGATGCATCCTCTTTGCTGACTCAGCCAGTTTTACTTTCTTTCTTCCATAAGCCCCATTAATATTGATAGCTCCCCCTTGAATTCCATTTTGTTCGCCAAGTTGTTTCCAATGAGTCCCTCGCCTTTAAAATGGGAGTGGGACTCCGTTACTCCCCTAGGTCCGAGTCTTGCTTAAAATGTTCTGAGCGCGGTAAATTCATGAAGCAGGATGCTACCCTACTTGCACATAGTCCAAGTGAGGATCTCTCCTCTAACGGTTTATGGACCACCGGTGGATTGTATAGTGCCAGCCGCCTGAGAAGAAGGAGGGCCATGACTCAGAATATGTCCGTGTTGCCCACTCCCATTCCATAGCAACTGGTATCCCGACTCTCAGGACCACTTACTAAGCCACTCAGCCGTAGCCCATGGTTCACGAACTAGGACATGACAACAGTAACCCACACCATGAACCATTAATAGTGGCCAAAATAAAGTTTACATTTCTACACTGCAGTGTATGAGTACTTCTTTCCATGCCCGTATATATGTACACTTTAGCCTTATATTATCGTATATGTAAACACAAACTTGAGCAGATTTTAAATAATTGCTCCAAGAAGTATGTGTTATAATGGTATAATATTTCGCACGTGGAAGAGGAAATAATGTTTTAAGAACATGGGTCCGGAACGCTATGTTTCCTTGTTAGGACTCATTTTCTACAACTTTGTATAGCATATTAACCATGGGTAACACACGGGAGCAGAACGTACCAGCACACCTAATGAAACTCTTCCATACATGAAATGTTCAAAATTCCCACGTTAGCGTCGATACATGCATAGGCAGTGCTCCAGGGATACTTCAGCGCACCCGGGATTATTAATAATAATAATAATAATAATAATAATAATAATAATAATAATAATAATAATAATAATAATAATAATAATACTTACTTTACGTCCCACTAACTACTTTTACGGTTTTTGGAAATGCCGAGGTGCCCGAATTTTGTCCCGCAGGAGTTCTTTTTACGTGCCAGTAAATCTACCGACACGAGGCTGACATATTTGAGCACCTTCAAATACCACCGGATTGAGCCAGGGTCGAACCTGCCAAGTTGGGGTCAGAAGGCCAGCGCCTCAAACGTCTGAGCCACCCAGCCCGGCTGCACCCGGGATTCAAGGCGATGGCGGGTTGACGCATGTGTCATTGCTAACGGAGGGTATTTTGAACATGTATGAAAGAGTTTCATGTTGTATGCTGGTAAGTTCTGTTCCTGTAGGGTTCCCTTGTTAATGTACGATGTAGTGTTGTAGAAAATTAGTTCTAAAGTGGAAACGAAGTGCTTCGTAACCCATGTCCAAATGACATGTTTTCTTCTTCTAGCTGTGAGGAATGCGTTCTCAATGTTTGGATGCACCTTATTGTTACACTCTGCGTAGTTAACTGATTCCGTTGCAATTATTTAAATTAAATTAAATTACACAGGCCTGCGAAGAGCAATGCAAGGAAAGTGATATCTGAACTTCATGTATTTTTCGCTGCTGATTCCATAAACAGTAATGAAAGAGTTCTATAACGTCACGATTTCTTGAAAAATTGAATTCTACTTGGATTTTTATGAACATTTATCATAATTTGTTCTCAGCGTTGAATTACTTCCTCACCGCCTGACCCTCATTCTACCTTGGTGAAACATACAGGTTACCACTCAGTGACACCTCCACGTCGCCATCCTTCCCTCTCCGTAGCAATCTCTCTCTAAAAACAGCGTCACGCGCAACTTTACCTCAGATCATCTCGGTTCATTCAACTCGCAGGAACGTTCGCCAAGTACTGTAGTGTCGTGTGTGCGCTGATACAGTTGTAAGTGCAAACTTCTTCATGGAAACAATTTCATTTAATGGTTGCTTTTGTCTGCCCGTCTCGTGAAACATGGCTTTCACTTAGATACGTTGTGAAAATGTGCCAGATGACTTTTGTTATGTATGCGGCGAGTATTGTGTTATTATAACTCGAATGAGGAGAATTACATACTTAGACAACTTTATCTTGCGTATTTTGGCATGAAACTCATAGACAAGGCCACATCGTTGGCTTATCCTAAAGTCTGTGTGCAGTTTTTCAATGATATACACTTGTGGCTGAATAGAAAGAAGATTGTTTTACGATTCGGAATTCCTATGACATGGATGGAGCCCATAAACCACTCCAATGATTGTTACTTTTGTTCCTGCCATGTCCGTGGGTGTAACCGCAGAAATCAAAGGCTAATCTCTTATTCTGATAACATTTCATCGGACATATGGCCCGTTCCTCATGGACCTGATGTGCCAGTAACTTTGCGTGCAACTGAATTGCCAGTAATCGCTTCAGACTCTTCAGACTCGGAACATCCTGAAGTTCAAACCTCCGATACCGAATATATACCATCTGAAGGCCATTCACCCAGCGCTCCCTCAGGTTGAACCTTCGAAAGAGGCAGCTCAATTATTTGGCTCAAGATTGAAAGAAAAATCGTATTGACCGAAGGAACATATTTTTATTGGTACAGGAATAGAATTTGTTAAGTATATTTGAAAAAGAGGAGAAACTGCTTGTTCTTATGTTCCCGGATTGATGAGCAAATTTAACATCACCTGCGATGTACAGCTTAAGCAAAAAGGTCGTAGAAAAAGAGGCAGAGATAATAATAATTGAACGAAGGAAACGCGCATTAAGAAGGAGCTAGGCCAAGAAATGAAAGGGTGAAAGGTTCCACCACGACATCAAAGATATGGAGCGTTAATATCAAGAAAGATGGGACAAGAAGAAACTCGCCGACTACTGTTGGATGATAACACGAAAGAGGCCTGAATTGAACATAACAGAAGAACGTCGAAAAGGAGTTTCAAAGGAAAATTTATACCTACTTAAATAGAATCCGTGTTTCCATTTGTTTCTTAGCTCAGTTTAAAATTTGTTTCGAACCTTCAAGTAAACATACATAACATTTGTTCCTCTTTGTCAATCGCCTATTGTACTTACGTTACCTAATAAAAATAAATTAAAATAGTATATTGATGATTTTCTTCTCGAAACTGCACAATAATTTAAAGTCAAGTGAACATTTTTCCCTCTCGATTCTAGCGAAAATATCAACATCAGTTTCACAAAGAAACCTGACGTGAAGGAAAAAATGGTGGTCATTTTCGAAATAAGCTCACCAAATAACATAGAAGTCAGCAAAAATTTATCTTGTATTTTTCAAAAAAATCCTCAGGCCTCTGTTATTAATTTAAATGTCTAAAGTTTTATAAATAAGTAAGAAATAGCACGATGTACTAAAGACCACACACCATTGGTGAAGCAATCCTAGCCCACACTACTCTTGTGTAAAATGACATACTGTGTACAAACTTTACGACGCACCTCTCTCTCCAAAAACCATCAAATTAGTTAGGGAAATGTGAAACCAATAATATTGTTGTGTACGAAATGTCAATGGTTCAACACGTGCAACTTTTATTCAATAAAAACTCCAACTGCACAATAGATACAACTTAAATTTCTGTAACTTCACCGGTGAACATAGGATGAATTCTCGGAATTTCCCTGGTTCAGACCAGTGGTATTTGTAGGTCTTCAAATACGCCAGCTCCTTACCGGTAGATAAACGGGCAAGTAAAACATTTCCTACAAGAACATATACCAGTACCTTGAAGACTCTGAAAACCGTAAACGTAGTTAGTGTGACACAAAACCAATAGCGGATCTATTAGTTTCTTGAGATACAAAGAACAACTGTTTTATGGAAATGCTTCGGATGAAATGACCAGCCCCGTAGTGTATGCGTATGGTAACGTGTCTGGTTCTTACCCAGAGGACAAGGGTTCGTTTCTCAGCCAGTTAAAAGATTTAATTCGACAGCAGACTGGGTGCTGGAACGTGGTTCACTCAGCCTCGCTAAGACAGACTTAGGAGCTGACTATTACGAGAGGCAGGGACGCAGTTACGAAAGCCGAGCAATACGGCGGAGGATGTCGCCATGCTGAACAATTAACATTCCAATATGAACAGGCCAAGGTCATTAATGAGCTATTTGCACCACAGGCTGGTTTCGTTGATAAGAAATATTTAATAAATCATCACCTCCCCCCAAGAAAGTATTGGTGATAATACTGTAGAGGTACGTATTTGAGTTTGCTGTGATAATAAGATACTAATTAAATATTATAAACATACCCATCCTTTGGGCACTGAATGAATAGAACGTAAAGAGTCACGTCAAATCAGACTGCATCATTTAGTAAAAAAAATGAAATGAATCATATTGTATAACCTGGGATTACGTTACATATGACGGTTAATAATAATAATAATAATAATAATAATAATAATAATAATAATAATAATAATAATAATAATAATAATAATAATAATAATAATAATAAATCGTTTGTGTCATCAGTCCACATACTGGTTTGATGCAGCCGCGTATGCCACCGTATCCTGTGCTTAACTTTTCACTTTTAGGTGACTACCACATCCTACATCTGCTCTAATCTGCTTGTCATATTCATACCTTTGTCTACCCCTAGCGTTCTTACGGCCTAAACATCCTCAAGAACCAACTGAATTAATCCTAGGTGTCCTAAGATGTGTCCTATCAATATATTTCTCCTTCTCGTCAAATTGAGGCATAACTGTCTCCCCTGACCAATTCGATTCGGCACCTCTTCATTCTTGATTCTAACTGTCCATCTCACGTTCAACATTCTTCTGTAACACCACATTTCAAAAGCTTTTATTGTCTTTCTTTGTGAGCCAGTTATGGTCCATGTTTCACTTCCACACAATGCCACGCTCCAGGCGAAATTCTTGAAAAACATCTTTCTAATTCCTATATCAGTGTTCGAAGTAAACATATTTATCTTCATAAGAACGGCCTTATTTGCTTGTACTAGCCTGCATTTTATGTCCTCCTTACTACTGCAATGGCTAGTTAAATTTTTACCCAACTGATAATATTCATTCACTTCCTCTAAGACTTCATTTCCTAATCTAATATTTCCTGCACCACCTGACTTCGTTCAACTGCAATCCAATAATTTTGTTTTGGACTAATTAATTTTTATCTTGTATTCCTTCTGCAAGAATATGTCCATACCTTTCATCAATCTCTCATGACCTTGCTCCGACTAAGATCAAATAACAATATCATCGGCTAACCTCAACGTTTTGATCTTCTTTCGTTGGATTTTGATACCCTTCCCAAATTCCTCTTTGATTTATTTTACCTACTGTTCTATATAGACATTAAAGAGGTGCGGGGAAGAACTGTAGTCTTGCCTCACTCCTTTCTGGATTGCTGCTTGTTCTTCAAAGCCCTCGATTCTTATCACTGCATACTGACTCAGCTAAGGAAGAATTTCTAAAAGAGAAGTGTAAGGATGTTGAAGGTTGTATGGCACAAGGAAAGGTAGATGTATACAGGATAATCAGGGAAACCTTTAGAGAAAGTAAAACTAGGTGTATGAATATTAAGACCTCAGAAGAGAAACCATTTCTAGGGAAAGATTCTCAAGTTCCAGATGCCATACTCTTATTTAGGTCTCTCATAGCTCTATCGAATTCTAACCTCAAAATTTGGTGACTCTGTTCATCAGCATCAACATCTTCTTTTTCTTCGTACTCTTCTTCTTCTTCTTCTTCTTCTTCTTCTTCTTCTTCTTCTTCTTCTTCTTCGAGAACCATATCATTTACTTCCTTACCTCGATACAACTGTTCCACATGTTCCTGTCATCGTTCTGTCTTGTCTTCTTTCCCTAGAAGTGGTTTTCCTTCTCAGCTCTCAATATTCATACACCTAGTTTTCCTTTCTCCAAAGGTTTCCTTGATTTTCCCGTATGCATCTGCCTTTCCTTGGGCCATACATCTTCAACATCCTTGCACTTTTCTTTTAGCAATTCTTCCTTAGCAGTCCTGAACTTCTTATCCACTTCGTTTTTAATCACCCGTACTCTTTTCTGCCCTGCTCATTTATTGCATTATTCCTTGTCTTTCTACTGCATCTACGTCTCCCATCACAATTAGATTATCGTCAAGTTTTATATATTGTATTAAATCCTCTCTCTCTTCATATATTCCTTCGATTTTTTCATCATCCACTGAAACATTATAGTAGGCATATAAATCTGCACTACTGTTGCGGGAATCGGTTTGGTGTGTACCTGAATCTTGACAATAATGAACCCTTCACTATGCTGGTCGAAGTAGCTTACCCGCTGTCGCATTTTCTTACTCATTGTTAAACAAACTCCTGCATGTGCCCCCTTTCATTTTGTGTTGATAATTTAGTAGTCGCCTGGTCGAAATTTCTTCCCTTCCTGCCAACGTACTTCACTTATACCAACTACGTCTACATTTCGTCTATCTATCCCCCCTTACTGATTCTCTAACACACCTCAACGATTCAAACTTCTAACATTCCACGCTCCGACTCACAGAATGTCAGTATACATATTTCTGATGATTGCCCCCCCGCCTCATGTAGTCCCACCGGAGATCTGAACGCCGACTCACAGAATGTCAGTATACATATTTCTGATGATTGCCCCCCCCCCCGTCTCATGTAGTCCCACCCGGAGATCTGAACGGGGGATTATCTTACTTTTGGAATATTTTACCCGAAATGAAGCCGTCAACAGTACATCATTCATACAGACTGAGCTCCATAACCCTCGAGCGCTGGATATTCCCGTTGCTTTCATTCGGGTAGCAGTGCCAACACAGCTAAGCCATATTCAGTATCATTATAAGGCCATATCAGTGAATCATCTACACTGCTGCTCTTGCAACTTTCGAAATGCTGTTGCCCCAATTTCGAAGATCCATTAGACTGGTCTCTCGACAGATATCCATCCGATATGTTTCCACCTGCGGCTCAGCTATCTGTTTCACTGGGATGCAATAGTCTCCCCACTGCGGTGTTTTTCTAAATCTAAAATTATTTAATTAGCACCATAACAACAATTATATATATACGGCATATATATATATATATATATATATATATATTTAGGGAAGGTCATTCATTTCATCTCCCATTAACTCCTCTGATGAGGTTGACGTCAGGAAGGGCATCCGGTCAAAAAAACCGCCACGACAAATTCATCTCACCTCATACCCGACCCCGTAGGGAAACGGGACAAGGGTTGGACAAACAGGGAAGGTAAGTTTTACAATAACATTTCTCTAAGTTCAATTCTATTCATTCCTATTCAGTCATTTATTCATTTCTTTAAATTCAGTGCTATACGTTGCTGGACTGTATTTTTAGCATCTGTGAACAAGAGTTCATGCAACTGAAAATGTTGGAAATATATTTCAAAAACGTGGCCCTGCTTAATCCACTGTGCAAACAACTATGAGAATGTACCTTCTATATTGACAAAGTGGTTAGGAAATCAGATGTGAAACGTGGAGTCTCTTTAAATTCCCCGTAATATGAACCACTTCAATGGTTGCTTTAATTTATTTAAAGAATATTTGTGAATCTCTTTCTCCATAATTCAGAAATCCATTCGAACGCTTCAATTGCACTTCAGGTGAGGATAATTGAGGGTTAAAGGGTACGTATATCAACCAGAATATAGCCTGAAATGTATATTGAAGGGAAAGAAGAGTGAACTGCACGTTTATGAGTGCTAAATTACGAACTTAAATGCCTCATGGAGGGATGCAGAAGTTTATAGGTTCTTCATCAACAGATGCGTTTCCTTCGAGAGAAGTTATACGACTCCATAAAGGTAGGTAGTGTGGGAGTTGCTAACAGTTGAGTCATATTACAGCACTAAATTAGAATCGACGTATACCGTGAACCTGTGATGTCCTCTTTGTGTTATCACTGAAGAGATGATAGTCGCTATTGGTATAAAACGGAACACTATAGCATGTCTGTCTGTTAGGTCATCAGCCAAGAGGCTGGTTGGATCCTCAAATAGCACCACCGAAGGTTATGCGGTTATAAGGAAACCCCAAAAACCAATGGCAGCACCAAAATGAGGCGTACTAGGCAAGATGAGGAGTGAGGTAGTTTGCCATTGCTTTCCTCACTGGGTCAGAAAGTACTATTGCAGCACGACTGACCCTATGAGCAGCACCTTTCATAACACTCAGATGCACTAGTCATGCTCTGAATGTCATTACTCTGCACTACCCATACCCCAGCAAGTTCCATATTGTAACAGCCATGGATGTTGACTGGGACTTCGGTGGAAGCTATACTTTACTCTGGCCTGTTCCAAGAGATGGATGCAAAAGTACTGTATCCATCAAGAAATGACAGCAGGCAGCCACTATAGCATACAATGGCTAAATAAAGGTATTCCGCAAGTTGTTTTACATCGCACCGACACAGAGAAGTTTTATGCGACGATGGGATAGGAAAGATCTTGGAGTGGGAAGGAAACGGCCGTAGCCTTAATTAAGGTACAATCCCAGCATTTGCCTCTTGTACAAATGGGGAAACAACTGAAAACCATCATCAGGGCTGCCTAAAGTAGGGTTCGAACCCACTATCTCCCGAATATTGGATACTGGCCGCACGTAAGCGACTGCAGCTATCGAGCTCGGTAATAACGGTATTGCTGGACTGATTTGTAATTATGGGTAATCACTACCCACTCTTTACATAATATTTCAAACAAAGAATGTTTCATAGAAAGTAATATATTTGTAGACACAATTTAAAATTATCTGTGGGATTCTGTTTCACTAGCCATAGGAAATGAGCTACAATCACTGCTCATGATGTGTGCGAGAATCTGTTTCCCATTCGAAAATTTCCAATGTCATTGAAATAATTTAACAAAAGGCTAGGAAAGCAAGGGATAGGGAATCTGCCACCTGGGTGACTGCCCTAAATGCAGATCAGTATTGATTGATTGATTGATTGATTGATTGATTGATTGATTCGGGAGTATCATACATGTCGATTTCATTCATCAAACATTAGTCCACTCAGCCCTTTACAGTGGTAGGTTAATTAGGATGCGACAGTGCATTCATCATCTATAAACCAGTAAACTTAAACAACAGAATGCAATATGCTGAGTACGTGATTTCACACTTCCTCCACAATGACGTCGATATGTCGTATACAGTTTAAGGTCCACGCAGTTCTCTACACATTTTAAAGGCAAGCAAGTTATCTCGTTGTTGGCATAGGAGACTTATGGCAGAAAACGATCTAACTTCTTTGCGTTTAAAATGCTGATAAATTAAATGATATTGAGTTATATATTTAATTCTGCCAACATTTGACTGCAGTATACATCACAGTGCGAAGCACACTATTTCAACTTTCATCATGGCAGCCTGTAGAGCAACAGTTGCATTGGAAGTGGTTCCACGGAATAGTTTAAGAATACATATTGAAGGTATATAAACAAAAGAAAAATAATCGCTATAATGAATTGGAGTCTTATTATGGTTCCCCGGAATAGTTTAGTAATGCTGTTACGTAGTACCTACTCTAATACATTTTAAGGACATTTAAACAAATGAGAAACATAATCGTTATAATTAATTGAAATATTATTTACCCCCTGAAATTGTCTGAAATTTTTTCCTATATTATTCATAATATCTCTCAAGTTATTGTAAAACGCTACTAAAATCGTTCAAACACTCGACTCATCTTCCTAATTAAAATTATTCGGCAAAAATGGGAGGTCAGTAGAATAATAATACAACGGGGATCACCTGTCGAAATTGAATAATAAATATCTGGTGATTCTACATTGAAGCTCAGTGTTAGACTCATTACCATGATAGTAGATGCAGTTGCCACGCGTTTTGTCTTGCCAAGTTTAGAGCACGCTTCATAAATCCGACTTTTTTATAGAAGAAGGGCTAGATTAACCCACAATTCAAAATGCTACAGGTAAATATACTGACTGACGTAAAATGTGTTCGCCTTGAAAATAACACGTGATACGTGCTGATAGTAAAAGGAAATTTAAATTACTTCCCACGTCTCAAGGTGGTGCAGTTATTTCCAAGAACACATCCAATGGAGGGGACTAAGCGTTACATTATTTCTAGTCACATACCGGCACTTTTACCAATTGTAATTTTCTGACATTGCCAGAAAACGAACACAGGCCCCCGAGGACGTTAGCTAACAGCGCTAATCGTTACACTGTACGAAGATCTTTGACTACCTAGCAGTATGTTGAAGAAAATCTGGGAGTCCATATGGTTTCATTTATGTTTGATCTCGCAGGAGCAATGTATGGAGATTTCAACGTTACAGAACTAAACATGGCAGAATGTTATCTGGCTGGTTGAGGCATTTAAAAAGAGATTAGCAGCCTTTATTTTGCTTTATAACTTCCCTAATTACAGGTTGTCTATAGGACAAAGAATACATCATTTCTCAATACCGGGCAAGTTGGCCGCGTGTTTAGGGTCGCGCAGCTGTGAGCCCCAATCTCGGCAGCCCTGAAGATGGTTTTCCGTGGTTTCCCATGTTTACACCAGGCAAGTGCTGGGGCTGTACCTTATCAATCAATCAATCAATCAATCAATCAATCAATCAATCAATCAATCAATCAATCAATCAATCAATCAATCAATCAATCAATCAATCAATCAATCAATCAATCAATCAATCAACCAATCAATCAATCAATCAATCAATCAATCAATCAATCAATCAGGTGGCAGATTCCCTATCTCTTGTTTTCCTAGCCTTTTCTTAAAAGATTTCAAAGAAATTGGAAATTTATTGAACATCTCCCTTGATAAGTTATTCCAATCCCTAACTCCTCTTCCTATAAATGAATATTTACCTCAATTTGTCCTCTTGAATTCCAACTTTATCTTCATATTGTGATCTTTCCTACCTTTAAAGACGCCACTCAAACTTATTCTTCTACTATTGTCACTCAACGCCATCTCTCCGCTGACAGCTCGGAACATACCACTTAGTCGAGCAGCTCGTCTCCTCTCTCCCAGTTATTCCCAGCCCACACTTTGCAAAATTTTTGTAACGCTGCTCTTTCGTCGGAAACCATCCAGAACAAATCGAGCTCCTTTTCTTTGGATTTTTTCCAGTTCTTGAATCAGGTAATCCTGGTGAGGGTCCCGTACACTGGAACCATACTCTATTTGGGGTCTTCCCAGAGGCTTATATACCCTCTCATTTACATCCTTACTACAACCCCTAAACAACCTCAGAACCATGTGCAGAGATCTGTACCCTTTACCTACAATCTCATTTATGTGAATACCCCAATGAAGATCTTTCCTTATATTAACACCTAGATACTTACAATGATCTCCAAAAGGAACTTTCATCCCATCAACGCAGTAATTAAAACTGAGAGGCTTTTTTCTATTTATGAAACTCACAGCCTCGCTTAAGTGCGGCCAGTATCCAGTATTCGGGAGATAGTAGGTTCGAACCCCACTGTCGGCAGCCCTGAAGATGGTTTTCCGTGGTTTCCCATTTTCACATCAGGCAAATGCTGGGGCTGTACCTTAAGTAAGGCCATGGCCGCTTTCTTCCCATTCCTAGCCCTTCCCTGTCCCATCGTCGCCATAAAACCTATCTGTGTCGGTACGACGTAAAGCCAGTTCTTAAAAAGGAATCAATACACAACTTACTATCGCTGCTTAACAGGTTTTTAAAAAGTACTATGGAATCAATCATATCAGCATGGATTATGAAATATCTTTCACGTACAGTACAAAAGGGGATTAAAGAGTAAAATCGACAATGAGCCATTCAATCGATGTTTTCCGGTCAGTTGGAATAAATTGAAAGTCCAATTCAAGGAATTTTTCGCAGATATTTCATAATAGAGCACATATTTGAATGAAATATAATGAAATATAATGATTTAAATTTTGAAACAACACACTTATGATTTAAATCGGCGCATGTGGAACATTTAAATAAACGATTAGTTGACCTGTAATGCTTGCTCTCCTGCTAGCACGAAGTAGTAATAAAGAAATTAAAATATAATATTAACAATAATCTGTCCATATATATATATATATATAGAGTCTAAGAACCCATCTCTGTAGCCAGCATGTTATTTCTAGTAATTTATAATTAGGATACGGGTAAGTAGAATAATTGTATTGAAGTTATTTTATCAGTTAATATTGTGCTTTCAATATTGTCAAGAGTAGAATAACAAAGTATGTTCTAAACCAATCCGTGCTACGTCAGCATTTTCCCACGATTTTGGCGGGAAATTTGAATTTTTGCTGAATCAGCATTTTCTTGTGGCGCAGGCAAGGTCATTCCCCCTAGTCCTTGACGTCACCTTGACGTCAAACCTTACTTACGTGTGCTGGCGTAACCTCACTTAGGTGAGATAACGTATTTGAACACCTTCAAATACCACTGGACTGAGCCAGTATCGATCCTACCAAGTTCGGTTAAGAAAGACAGCTCCTCAACCGTCTAAGTCACTCAGCAGAGATAACCGCCAATATTAAAACTTAGTATGTGTTTAGAACTTACGCGGTCTGTTGTTATCTTATCTCATCCATAAATTTAAAATCTAGATGTATTTTGTAATGAACAGGAAAGATAAAACAGTCCAAATAAAATTTGTTGTGTTCTGAACTGTAAAGAACATTATGCTCGTTGAGGGAGTGGTGCGTGATGTGATGAAAGGGAGTGTGGAGCGCATTTATTACAGTGCACGTTGATGTGCGCGTGTGGGAACAGACCTTACTGCTCTCTCTTAACGGCTAAGATTAATAATAATTTCGTGTGGCTATTTCTAGCCGTGTGCAGCCCTCGTAAGGCAGACCCTTCGATAAGCGTGGCTGGCATCTGCCATGTATAGGTAACTGCGTATTATTGTGGTAGAGGATAGTGTTATATGTGGTGAGTGCGTTGCAGGGTTGTTGACGACAGCACAAAAACCGCAGTTCCCGAGGCAAGGGAATTAAACATTTCAGATTAAAATCCACGATCCAGCCTGGAATCGAACCCCGGGCCCTCTAAACCGAAGATCACTGCGTTGACCATTTAGCCAAAGAACGGTTAAGAGCAAAAATTATATTTTGTGCATGCGTAGAACTAGTATACGTACGCAACGAGACATGGTGCACTCTAACAGTGAAATAAGGAATTTTATACAAGAAGTGACTAACATATCGGACAAACAGATAGTTCTGCATCTTCAGCTAAGTTGCATATGCGAGCAGTGTAACAGTGTACGGATTTTACCACCTGTCACACTTATGGCTTTTGTTACTCTCCAAAAATCAGCCTAAATTTTTCCGTAGTCAAACACATATTCTTGTAAAGTACGTATACTTGGATCCAAATTACTCGACACATAGACACTGACGGCCTTCATTGTGTCAATTATCATACACTTACATTATTTTTCGAAGTATGCCAATAGGTTCACCATTTACAATTAGAAAAATGTATCACCTAACCTCATACGTATTCTCAAAATGATGTATGTAAAATGATGTCATTGAACCCATAATTCTACCATGACAAATATTGTAGCTCCAAATAACTATTGGTGCAGCCATATTCTTTATTGCGTGATTATCTCACCCTCCGAGAGTGACGAGTCACCAGCAGAACTCACCGTGGGTAGCGAGCCAACTCTTCGGGCATTGTCGAGACACCTCGGCTGACTTCGAGTATTAAATAAATAAAAATATATAATAAATCATCACAACGAGAGATTTCGGCATTATCATTAATCAAGGAATAAAGAAATAAAAATTTGTAAGAAATATTAAGTGAAGGTAGAATCCACAGGGTGGAATTGAATATAATTATGCATGGGAAAATCTGGACATCCATTCTAATAAACTGTCCGCGCGTGTCAAGGCCAAGCAACCAAATTACCGCGAAAGTCTCTACATGAAATTAATTAATTACGCCCGTTACAAGTATGGAAAATTTAGAAAACAACACCATTGTGAGTTATACATCAGGTGGAATTTGTGGAGTGAATTTCAGGGAAATTGTTCCAGTGATTAAGAAGTTGATGATTGCACCACAACATACCATGGCCAGGGTAGAGTCACTGGGAGCCTATAAATATCCATACTTTAGGGACAGTAACACACTCACTTGTTTGATCGTCGCGGGTCCAGTTAGCGTCGTGCTAAGTCATGAATTGTTCTTCGAAATAAACTTGTGAGTTAGTGACTTGAGGGATTCTTATAAAGTTATATTTTATCGAACGGTAAAGGTGGAAGAGACTTGGTTGAATTAATAACAACATCCTTGAACTTCTTTCTGCAAATGAAAATCGAATGTACATAGCTAGCTTTCATTTAAGCATTCTGTGCCTTGGAAATCAGCGAGGGGTGTCGCAGACTAGCCAGAGATGAGCTCGAGTCTGATATCTCATGAACACCTGTCGTAAGAGAGGGTGAGCGAATTGCAGTTCTCACAAACAGTTTGGTTTTCTCCAGCAGACGGGAAATAAGTTCGCGTGGTGGGCAGACAGAGTAGTGCGATATTTGTGTATGTTTAAAATTTTCAAGTGTATAATCGGTGAAATTGTAAGTTATGTATAAGAAGATAATATATTTCCCAGGCATGTGTGCCTTCATCTGAGACGAGCTGGCTAATATGTAGTCAGGATCCCTAAGATGACATCATTATCAGGTCTGTCTAAATTTAATAATGTTGTAGACTAGATTGTACATGCTTGTACCAGTAAATTACTATGTTACATGTGTAAATTTAAATATTTTATAATGTCCAGGCGAAGTGTCTATTGTTCATGTCAGGGTGCGAAACTTTTAAATGCGTTTGAAATTTCGTTAAGAAACGGTGAAAAGTGGAGTTTAAATATTGTGCTAAAATCAACTAAATGTTGTTCAGGCTGATAAAGGTTACAAATATGATAACGATAAAATACCAGGGCGAGCCTGATAAATTCAAATATAACAATAATAATAATAATAATAATAATAATAATAATAATAATAATAATAATAAAAATAATAATATTTACATCAGAATGAATATTTTTTATGCTAAATATGGATTCAGCAGTAATGTCGTGAGAGTTTTGCGATTTTACCGAAATCCAGTGAAGTCTATAAAGTTAACATTCAATTTTAGGAAGCTCAAATTTTGTGACACCGTGTATTTGTGATACTGAAAATCACGGTATGTTATTTTTGTTCTTGAGGTCGGAAAGATGTAATGAAGTTAACTGAGAGATTGTTATAACGTTGTTTATCATGGGATTACGTATATTTGAAAAGTTTAGAACAGGAAGAAATTGATTGTATTGTAAATGGAATATTATGAGAATAGTTGGGAAGACGTTGAAGGCAGAGTACGCCTGTATTTTATGAGTGATGTATAATGAAGGTATATCCGAGGATGGAGGCTATGTTTGTCGATGGAGAAGAATGTTTGTGACAGGCTGTATGTTAAAATTTGATATTTCTGAGACAGGCTGTATAAGATAACGATATCCTGTGAGCAATCCAGAAGAGTTGGCTAATTTAATAGTGGTCAGAATCCATGTGAGCGCGTTGTAATGCCTGTTGTAATTTCAAGTCGAGAATCTCCCATGATAACCAATTTTTGTAGAAGATTGTAGTTCATGGCAATTAAGTCCAAGTAATGATTCTATGTTAAACCAGTGTAGTGCAATTGATGATAGTTGACCTCACGAAGAAAGTGCATTCTGACACACGGTCGAGGTGTGATTTGATTATTGTAACCAAATTCCATTCCGTGTATAATTCTTTGCGAAACGAAATTGTTATTTAATTGGAAGCATTGTGGGATAGAATACTGAATGTTATCAGAATGATATTCGGGCTTGTGTAGATCGACGGAAAGTTGCATCACTGGATAGTTCACGGATAGACATATTTGGAACGTGGAGATGGTAGGCCATTTGGAAACCTCACGCTTGAATTACACTGCGAATTTCGTGATAGTGGTGATTACTGTTTCGGCGATGTTACGTAAGTTAGGCGAGTGTTGGATTTATTTTCATTTTCTGAACTTCACTGCGCGTGTTGAGATTGTATTTGAGTCATGGATTAAAGTATCCAGACGTCGTTTAATTTCGATTTCACGTTTATATTGGAGGAACGGACTTAGTTATATTTTCAGATTCGAGTTCGGATGTAGCGAGTTTCATTCATTGTGTTAGAGTTTCAACAAGGATTGCATTTAAATATCCACCTTTGTGGTTGACTTTTGATTTCGCCTGACATTGTAGATGATGTGTCAATATCCCAGTTTTGGCTCAACGATAGGTTTAGGATTTGGCGCGTATTATATGAATATACGGATGAGTAGACATCCCAACATGCGCTCAACGATAGATTTAGGGTGTTGCGTGTGTTATATAAACTTAAGGATGTGTAGACACTACGTAGGCTCGACGACAGGATTAGGTTGTCGTCTGTATATAGTCATGTCTTGGGTTAGTTGTTTTGCGAACCGAATTGAACGGTATTAGTATCTGCAGTAGTGAATGCGAATGCGAAGAGGGTTAGCAAGTATTATCAAGGCCATGTTTCGGCATAATTCATACTAGCCAGAAGGTGCTCCCATAACTGCATGGCACCAATAGAGGCATGAATGTGAGGGTTGTCCAACATGGATTATAAGCTAATGGAGTTTAATTATTACTGTTGAGCCACACAGGTTCAAGTTCTATGAAGTTTATTATCTTTTATTTTCTTTCTTGAATTTTAAATTTGTTGTTTGGATGTCCGGTATCTTTTGATAGTGCCGTGTGCTGACACTTAGTTGATTTATGTAGCATTTGTGCTACGGATGCGGTTTCGATTCGTCAGCTGTTAAAGTACTTTATTTACAATTTTCGCTCTTTAACATTATATTAGGAGACATTGGTCTACCAATTACTTGTAGTTTGGTTTGATGGGACAACCGTAGGTCGACATATTTGTAATGGTAGTCGTAGTAATTGAAATCGGAAAGATTTCCTTTCATTTGTGTTATAGTGTGAACTTGTAATTTCTTAAACTTAACGACATAACCGTTTATAAACTGAAAGTTGGTTCTATAAGAATATTTTCAAGTGACTTATCACTTTTCCTTAACTTCACTATTTGGCAATTCTTATAAATGCATAATGAATAAATGTTTCCTGCCTTTCGCAGTTTTGTTCCTTCAGGACGAAGTAACGTAAGATCCGCTCGTATCAAGTTGTTTTTGGTTCCTTCTGAATAGTTGTCCGGGTGATGCATGTTTCAGCATCGGGATTATTCCGTAACTTAAGTGGGTCACGAGATGACAATTCATGGTGGATCTTTATTTTTAATTGTGACCATTGCTGTTAACCTGTAGTGAACACCATGCTTTCTAATAATATTTCGCAACCTATCCACAGCAACTGATAGTCAATTTGGTTCGATTACCGGTCCATTCGGCGGATGTTCAAATATCCGAAAGGGTATTAGAAAGGTGGATAAAGAAAATTTAATGTAAATCTGAAATTCTACTTGTTCAAGGTCAGATTTTCTACGGATCGCGTGGATTAATTCTCAGTTATCGTTTGGATCAATGATGCCCGATTTTCAGGTCTTATTTTCATTTTTCTAGTTTCTGGTATCCACGATTTTCATGATACTTTTACATTCTTTGAAATAATGTTAATCTGTTATGAGAAGACAACATTTACGCAATGCATTATGACTGCGTCGAAATATTATAAATAATTAAATGATTCGATGGATGATTTTTAATAAATATATTTTGCACTAATAACTGAATAAAATTTAGTCAGCACATTTTTGCTCCTCTTTTAAAGTACCCCATCGTATGGTCAATATAGTGACAGAAATAAACCCGCTACTACCCCAAGATCTAAGAGATCAATATTGCTCTATTGCAGCAGCTGTGGCAGACGACCAACGATGGAACAGTAAGTTATAGGGTACATCATCGGCTTCGAAACTGATACTATGTATGTTCGTAATCTGTTTTCTGTTAATGTTTCATTCCTTAATGTTAAGAGTATTTGTATGAGGGGCATTGTCGTAGTTCGACTTAAATCCGGTTCACTACATGATCAAAACAAGTACATTTATACATTACTGCGCATAATTACAGATCCTAAGTGTCCACTGACTAATAAAAGTTCACTTTCCCACTTACTGAGTATTCAAAAAAGAAAATGATATTTATCGTCAACTTCCAGGAAATTACACCGAATGCATTCGTAAACAACAAATCCACGTTTCCAACATGCCCAGCTACTCAATTCGCCATCTTGGAACGATCGAGAGTAGCATTAAGGTCTGAGTATTGGAGTCGGTCTTAGGTGAACTGTGTTATCACCGTCTGTAACCAACGGCTTCAACCTATACCCGTTACTACAGCACTGGGGTAGGTTGCGATATCCACCTATACCCGTTAATACAGCATTGAGGTAGGTGCCACATGCAACATGCTAGATATTCAATGGAACACGCCCGAAAGCAAACATATTATTGAACAGATGGCGAAAAAACTGATAAACATGTTGTAACGTTCATGATCATTACGAGCGTAATGCTTAAGTAGGAATATTTAAACTCAGGGGACCGGCTGAGTTGGCCTTGCGGTTAGGGGGACGCAGCTGTGAACTTGCATCCTGGAGATAGTGGGTTCGAGCCCCACTGTCGGCAGTCCTGAAGATGGTTTTCCGTTGTTTTCCATTTTCCACACCAGTCAGTTGCTGGGGCTGTACCATAATCAGGGCCCCGTTTAACTCAGCAACATCGCGCAGCTCGCCTTCTATTTGCCTCTACCCACGTCAACTGGCAACTTCGCCAATGGAGACCTGTGTTCTTCACAGAGGAGTACAGATTTCCCCCGACACAGCGTGATGGACGTCAACTTCCATGGAGACGCCGTGGTGAGCAGTATATCCCAAATGTTGTCCAGGAAGACGACCGATTCGAACAAGGTTCCGTGATGGTGTAGGGTGGCATCAGTATTGATGGCCGTACGGATCTTGTCGTCTGTGGTAATCTTATGGCTGAGGATTTCATCGAGCAGATCCTTACTACAGCATGTGTTGGTTGATACATACGGTGTTAGCCCTGAATTCTTAATCTTGCATGACAATGCCAGGGCTCTTGTAGCGCGCATCACCAGAGCTGTCTTGCGAGAACTGGACATTCAAGAGATGGAATGCCCAGCAGTGAGTCCCGAACTAAATCCCATCGAGAATGTGTGGATAGGATTGACAGAAGTGTTCCTGGGCCTCCTGTTCTACCACAGTCATTCCAGGATCTCGAACAGGCTCTCATTGAAGAATGGTACCTGATACCACAACGTGACCTCCGTCGACTTATACGAAGCATGCCATGTAGGTGCCAAGCTCGTGCAGGACATAAACCATTCTGAATCTCTCAAACTGTGATAAAAAAATCCACCTGGAGTACTGTTATCACTTTGTTTTTGCCCCAATTTTGGCATTTCCTTTTGTGTTCTAAAAATAACTCGAATCCATCGATGTTCTTTTGAATACTTCAACGGTAAATAATAAAGGTTTAGTTGCTAATATACCTGGGTGTGAGGTATTGTTTTGTGGAGCATGGCATACGTTCTAAAACATGTTCCCCTAATTTTTTGTACTCTGTGCATTCAAAATTCTACAAACGTGCCGGAAAGCTATCAAGTAGAGCTCTGCTCATGCCTCCTCCCTATTTCCATGAGAATAATGCGCCATCTTGTTCAGAAATCCTACCTTTGCTCCGAGTCCCGAAGTTAGCCCTGCAGAGATAGTCCTCTATAAGCAATCGATACATATTAGGCCTCCTCTCTAGGCTCTTAGAAACAATGTGTCATCTTGTACAGAATTCCCAGTTCAGCTCCGAATCCTTATAGTCGCCCCCCAGAGATAGTCCCATAAAAGCTATTCATACGTATGAAGACCCCTCCATAGTCTCATACGCACAATGTGCTGCCTTGTTCAGACGTCCTACCAATGCTCCGAGTCCCTAAGGTCGCCGAACCGAAATAATCCTATACCGGACGAGTCAGCCGCACCTGACGTTTTATGCTGTTAGGCATCCCACCGAACGTCACTTGTGTCGTTCTTGGTCTATTATCCTTTGCCGTATATCAAGCAACAGTCGCCTTTAATCACTCACTGCATCATTATATTTGATAAACATGTACCGTATGCGACAGGCATTTACACAATGCATCAAACAGTCATGAGGTTATGCAAGAAGTACCTGCAAATTATGAGCTTTCAGTAGTGTATGAAATGAACGTTAAAGGCGATGGCATACTGGTAGAAAACGTGTGAGCATTTGTGAAGCGGAAGTAGTAGTCTATCTAGTAGGCTTTCTGGAAATATACTACCGGTTATACATCAGTCTTTGTTGTGCTCCCGTCAAGGTTGCTGTACTCCTTAACAGCTTACTGCGAAGAGGTAGCATGGTTCCAAAATTGCAAAGCCCCCCTGCAACATTCAAATTAAACAAAACATTTTAAGTTTATGAAATATATTATACTATGCTATGCTTTGCAAGGAAGTTAATGCAGTTCTTACCTTGTAGTTATTCATGTGTTTTGTTCATTTCTGAATTATTATCAGGTACTGTATTGAAGGGAAAATGTTCCTCCATACACTGTGTACAGTTCACAATCTTAGGATTTGTCCATCCCAATCATCATCACCATTTTTACCTCGATGTTTGTGATGACGTTGACAGGGTTTGCATTAACGTAAAAACTTCTTCATTATTTATAGCTCGATGTGGCAGTGTATTCAGTAGACGTTTTCGGACATATGTAGACACCAAGCCCTTTTTTGTATGACACTAGCTTCATGTGTACGCCTTTGCCTCGTAATGCAATTGCCTCCATCGTCTTGTTGTGACATTTACTCTCTTTCAAATGTTGTTTCGCTTCTTCTACAGCCTTCTACAGCACTAGCAGCGCCTAGCAAAGACCTTAAAGCGGCTAGTCCAGCAAATAGCGTAGGAACAAATCCTCCTCGTTTCGGTACAAGAATAATTCGTGCACGTTTACAAAACACTGCTCGGCACATTGGAGATATTCTCCCTCTTTCTGAGCGTAGTGCCTTACTAATAGGTACACGCGTATTGTATTCCCCTCGAATAGCTTTTTGTGCAGTCTCTACAACCTCTTTCCGTCCAACAGGTTTAGTTTTCTTCTCCTTCATATCGTTTGGATATCGTTGTTTCACCATTCTGTACACGACTTCACCCAACAAGAGCTAATTATAAACTGTCATTTACCTGCTGTTTCGTTTGATGTATACAGTATATATATTACTATTTTCTACCTTATTATTCAGTTACCATGAAGATTATAAAGCAGCAAGACACACTACCTGTTAGTGACATTGCGCCACACCTCTTACCTACGTCAAACTCGAATACCTATTGCCCTACTACTTATGATAGCGTCGTGAGAATCCCCATTGCCCTACTACTCAAGATGACGTCGGGAAGGGCATCTAGCCTTAGAAGTGAGGTTAGGCTCCTCCATGAGGTTAGAATTGCTCTCTTACGCGAATCCACATTGCCCTACTAATTGAGATGGGGACGCGAGTACCTCCTTGCCCTACTACTCAAGATCAAGTCGGGAGGGGCATCTAGCCATTAAAGTAAGGCTCCTCAGTGAAGTTAGTCTTTCTTTCTTACGCGAATCTAGATTGCTCTACAACTGAAGATGGCGTCGCGAGTATTCCCATTAACTACTACTCAAAATGGCGTCGGAAAGTGCATCTAGCCGTTAAGGTGAAGTTAAGCCTATCCGAGATGGCGACTGTTGTCATCGGGAAGGCCATATGCCCGTAAAACTACACCCTCTAAAATTCGGCCCCTCTAAGATAGTGAATGTCCACGTCGGGAAGGGCGTCCACCCGTAAAACTGGGGTTAGGCCCCTCCACGTTGGTGACTGTGAGGTTTGGCATGTTCTCTTATTAAAAATCCACGTCGTGAAGTGTAACTAGCCGTAAAAGTGAAGTTAGGCCCCTCCAAGGAGGCGTCTGAGTGGTTAGGCTCCCTCTCTTTATAGAAATCCGCGAATCGGCATAGCCGTACTACTATAGTACGGGTCAATGATCTCGAGTCATAACACGCATATGTATACTACTAGCAGTCATGGACCTCGGGTGCTTACTCAGCCCAATATATGCTGACGCCATGTTTTAGAACCCGCCTAGCTCTACTATTCCCACCATCCCACCATCCGACAACCACGAACAAGCCGTGCTCTTTAACGTCACAGCCATGCCCAGTGATATCATAGCCACGCCCCCGTGAGGGGCAGACCTCCCTCAGGCGCGTGAGGTGGAGGCTGAATCCGAACAAAGCCACTACTAAAATACACGGCCATAACATATCATTCCTCAAAAATGATTAATCCCTTTTTTTTAGTTTCTCGACTAGATACTTCTAACTTAGACCCAGATCAGGACATGCCTAGAGAGACGCGCTACCCCATTCACCAAATCATGAATAGCATCGATCAGTTCATAAACACACATTTGCTTTCGACCTGACTCTCCTCGTGAACGCCATCACAATAGGGCGTCGATGAGCATTTTATTATCCGTCAACTGAATGGATTGAATCTATTGTTTTGATTTCAATTACACTGAAAGGTCTTTGTAAACACATCTGTGTTTCATTGCATGTTTCGTTCTGTAACTAAAATTTATGTCTTTCGAAGATAACTTAGTTATAGAAAATTACATCACTGTAACAATGATGTTAAGAGTCACAGTTAATTTTTCAATTGTAAACGGTATTTTACATTCTGACAGAAATATATGACAAGGTTTTGGCTTAATCGTAGAACATTAAATAAGTGATTTTCCAGATATGCTTAAAAATGTGACAAAATAATGTTCAGTTAATGGTATTGACATGTTTAAAATACAGAAATGTCGTTAATTGAAGTGAAATTAACTGCAATTTAATTTGCATGAACATTCATTCTTAATATAGGTATACATCTACTAAACTTCGTTTATCTATAATACCGTACTTTTAAAGTTCTTTTCTTGTATGCGTGCTAACGTAAATAAGTAAAAAAATGCTACGTCATGCATATATATATGAGTAGAAATGTCCGACTCGTTGGCTGAATGGTCAGCGTACTGGCCTTCTGTTCAGAGGGTCCCGGATTCGATTCCCGGCCGGGTCGAGGATTTTAACCTTCATTGGTTAATTCCAATGGCTCGGGGGCTGGGTGTTTGTGCTGTCCCCAACATCCCTGCAACTCACACACCACATATAACACTATCCTACATCACAATAATACGCAGTTACCTACACATGGCAGATGCCTCATCGGAGGGTCTGCCTTACAAGGGCTGCACTCGGCTAGAAATAGCCACACGAAAATTTAAAAGTAGAAGTGTGTTCTGAAGTTCTGTGTGTAATCTAAATATAACATCCGTAATCTATACATATCATAAATTGTTAATCGATAATATATTGAAAACTATTTTCTTCTGCGTTTGTTTAATAAACCTATTGCTAACTCACCTATATACGAAGTATGACATATAATTAATAGGACATAGAATTTATTTTACCAATACTTTCCCTTTGGACCGATGGCGTATATGTTAGGTCCCTTTAAACATGAAGCAAGCAAATAAATAAGTAACTATCCCTTTTCCCTGTAAAATGATTACGATGACTAAGTTTATCACCCTGACGGCATGCCTGGAAATTTCAACACAAGAGTAGCATGGTGCATTTGTTACATTAAAATAAATCAAATGAATACACTTTGTAAGCTTACCTTTAATTATTGTATTTCGTTACATTATGACGATATAGCCACCCAGATTAAATAAGATTGAACCTAAATATTATTAGCGGCCAATGAGGTTGACATTTAAGAGGGAGATATTTTCTGATTGGTATAAAATGCCATGTTGGTATGGATGAAATTTAGTCAGCAAATTTTCCTATGGAGATGAATTGATCGTAATGTTGCAATATTGTACATTTGCAATATGTCTTACAGTTTGAAACGAAGTTATATGAATTGTAATATTTCCTAAACAAAAAAGATGTGGGTTGGAATGGGGTATGGAAACTTCAACAGATGGCTCATTTCAAGTATTTATTATGTGTGTTCTTCCAAGATGTAGGTAGAGTAAGTGAAACAGAATCAAAGTATGGAAACGTCAATGGACTTACTTGTTGATCAATCGTTTTCTGAAGGAAAAAGGAAGAAGTGAGTTCTCAGACAACATTAGTCTATCCTTACATCGCTCTACGATTAGGCTGACTTTATTGTAACGCTATGGGCGTTAATTGTATTAATGACAACTGTCATAAACTAGAACTGAGAGACGTGAAATTACCAAGCATTATGGCTGTTACAGCAGGTGGAAAAAAATGTCAGGAAAGTACTCGTTTTGTGGAAAAACGTGTTAAGTGAAATTGATTCTATCAATGAAGCTCTGCATATGAACCTGCTTCGGTAGCGAATAATTTAACTAGTACATTTAATATCTACATAAAAGGTCCTAACTTTAACTGGCATAATTGAATTAAATAATTTGCTATTGTTTCCAGTGTTAAAAATTTGTCCGCACCGCTTACTGCCGTAATATTTACATTAAATGCTTTTCACTCAATTACTGGGTGGATTATGCCATTCCTCTTTTGATTACACATTGGAATCTTCCATTAAAATATATAAACATTTATTTTAAGATAATTTACTCGCAGAACTTTGAAAAATTTATGGAGAGGAAACTTCTTGGAATATCCTACCTTGTGTAACGTACTCATCCACTCTTCTCCTTATAACAAATTGAGTCGCTCTAGGCAATGACTACTGTTTGGCCTTGCAGTGTAATATAATATGCTCCATTTATCACACGCGGACGAGTGAAATTGATAGCAGGGATTGTTTCAAAATCACACCTAATGACTCTTTAGAAGGGCTCTCTATTTCACGCTGGACTTCGTCGTTTTACACAAAATTGAAGAGCTCCAGGTTTGAGAAGTGTGATTTAATATGCCTCTTTCATTTGTCTGACACAATCGATACTGTAAGGGAGAACTACCATTTAATTTCAATTAAGCTCCCATTTATCTATTTCTAAACCTACGGAAGAAAGATCAGTTTCCCTCAAGTCCTATCCAGTGTTGAATTTATCCAATGACCGGTGCTGATATGTTTTTCTGATGTATTTATCGTTAATTTAGAATTAAGTATCAGAGGATGTGACAATGCCTTATATTCATATCACCATAACGTATTCATCGACGATAAAATGAAGTTAATAACCATAGAAAATATCATCTAGAATGAACAAGAACGGGAATTTATTCTCACTCCTATTTTCAAAGTATTTGTCCTGGGGCCGAGCAAAAGTACAGTTAAAGGTGCATAGGACAATCAGGTGAGAATTTACAATGAATCTACGGCATTCAAAGAGTTGCTTTCATCCAAAATAAGTTGTATATATTGAAGATAATGTATTTTCTCTTAAGGTATCATGTATGTTTCTGATTACATACAAATACGTACGTAAACATATTTGATGTCCAATATGCAAGGTAGATATACAGTATGTCATTATTCGTTGTCATCCGAACACCCGCCGGATAATTCACGCTTCTTTCTGTTTCACGAAAAACACAGTTTTTCGGACCTTTCTTTGATTTGCATGGCTCAGAACACCTTAGTGCGGACGTTATACCAGTTTTTTCTCGTAAACTCCTGCGTGTTTGGAAATTCGATGCTTGTTTTGAAGTATCCTGATATCAGACATAACATCCGAATGATAATTGGATAAGTAAAGAACTGTAAACATAATAAAGATAACAGAAGTTACATTATGGCATATTAATTATTAAAATTCCAAATTAATCCTACTTAATTTTTATTTTTTTGTTGGCAATAATAATACTAATAATTTATCCACGTTATGATGTGTGGAGATGGAATTGATCCAGTCACATTTATCAAACTGTCTTAACCTTCTAACTCCCATTCAATCACCAATGTTTACTTATAGTAGAACAATGTCGTAATTTTCAAAACGATGTTCTGGCTTTGTGACATTACTTAGGTATCAATGTTTAAAAATAATCCTCCTGTATATACTGAACCCATAATTCTACCTTGCAAAAAATTTCAACTACAGGATGGAGTGCAACCGTATCTTTATTGCAAGCTCATCTCGCGCTCCGTTTCATGGCAAAACACAGTAGTAGGTGAACGAAGGCAGATCATTTCGGAAGACCTCGGGTAATTAATAATGAAATTCTGGATAGAAACCCTCATTGTGAGAGATTTCGGCACTGTCATTAAAAAGAAGTAAGTAATTAAGAATTAAGAATTTTGGGAAATATTTGATGAAGCTAAAGTCCACAAGATTGGAATGTATTTAATTAGGCTCGGAAAATTTTTGCTTCCATACTGGAAGAATAATGCATGCAGTTAAAATGAGCGCGAACCCCAATGCACTAAATTAACTAATTACGCTCGTTAAAGGAACATGAAAAATCGGCAAACAACACCATCATGCGTGGAGAAATAGCCGTAATCTCTGGAGTGAGTGTCAAAGAAATCGGTCCAGTGGTCATCAAATGGAATGATTACGCAACAGTACATAACGCTAAGCAGAGCGTTCCTAGAAAAGGCTTAAATACTCCCTTCTCAACCAAGAGCGTCAGTCGTCATTCTATGTTCCGAGAAGGTAAACCTACGTCAGGCAACATTAAAAATAAGGTTTAAATTGGGCCGGTTGGCTTTAGGGATGAATATTTTACCAAGTGGTAAATGTTGAACTAAGACAAGATTAGCTAATGAAACGTTATAGTTACGGCATCTATCACGGTCGGGGAAGAAAATCATAAAATAAATAACTGCAGGATTCCCGAAGTTCTGCGTAGGGAGACAGGAGATTCATAGATAACACTTTTGAATGATTGCGGGCAAGGTTATTTCGGTAATTGGTAAGGGAGACCTGTTTTGGTCCGGCAGAGGTAAGCGTGTGTCTCACGGTCAGGTACACATATGGAAAATCTGGAGAGGAAACAGTTGGAAATTTCCACAAATTGCGTCATTGAATTCTCGATACGAAGCGGGGCGGATTAACTGTTCTATGTGGATAGAATAAAATGTATTGTTTAAGTCTCATAAAATCAATGTGTATTGCTTAAAGGCGAATGCAGAATCTGGGTATTTGTAAGATAATATTTCAGCAAAGAATGTGTCCTGCAATTATGAAGGGCAAAGCTGGAGTTGGCTGGCACAAGATGAAACCGAGGTAATGCCACGCCAAACGACTGCAAGTAGAGGTCTATCTAATTTAAATATTAAGTTTATTAGTTAGAGGTGTAAATGCTTGTCCCTTTAAGTTAATTAATTAATAAATCGTGATAGCGCGTTGAATACGTGGCGCTTGTAATCAAGTATACTGCGTTGATGAGGAAGTGTCTTGTCGTTATTCCATTTTATATGTGAATTGTCTGTTGTTTATGTCAGTTCGCGAGACTTTAAATGTGTTTAAATTTCCTTTAAAAATAAAAAGTGAAGTAAATTATTGCAATGAAAATCAATGAAATGATGTTCGATCCGGTAAAAGTTGCAATAATGATAATGATGAAATAACCGTTATAAGTGTGATAAAGTTAAATAACTAATTATTCAATAATAATAATAATAATAATAATAATAATAATATTCACATCGGAATAAATTTGAGACGATAGCTTATGCATTCAGCTGTAGTGTCAAGTGAGATTTGTGGTTTATATGGAAATCGAGGGAAGAAAATCATAAGTCGGTATTTTTGGGAAACTTAAATTTTGTGACACCATGTATTTGTGATACATAAAATCACGGTATGCTATATTACTCGAGAGGTTTAGAAAATTTTGAGAAGTTCATTTTGAGATCGTTATAAAGCTCTTTTATTATGGGATTGCTTGTATTTAAAAAATTTCAAGTATAAAGGAAATGGATTGTAAAAGAAATGAAATATTATGAGAATAGTAAGGAAGATGATAAAGGCAGCATGAGCCTGTATTTTATGAGTGATGTAGTATAAGCAGTATCCCGATTATAAGAAGTTCTCCATTTCGATGGAGAGGAATTTTTGTGACATGGCGTATAGGTTGAGATGTAATATTTTTGAGACTGGCTGTATAGGAGGCACGATGTCCTGTAGCAATCGAGAACGATTGATGAATATGAAGTTTGTCAAATCCAAGTGAGCGCGTTGTATCGCCTATTTTAAGTACAAGTTGATATTCTCCCAAGATTACTATTTTATGACAGACTGCAGGTAACGACAATTAAGTGTACGTGATGGTTCCATTTGATACCAGCGAAGTGCACTTTGGGGCAGCCGATCTCACGAACAAGATACATTCTGACACACGGTCAAGATAATACTTGATTATTTTAAATTGAATTCTACTTTCTATCTTTACGAGGTGAAATTATCGCTGACTAGAAACATTGCGGGTGTGAAAAATGAATTTTATTAGAATTATAGTTTAGTTTCAATAGATTCATGAAAAGGTACCTCAATGGACAGTTCACGATGATACATGATTGGCGTTTTGACATGGTACGTCAGTTGGAGCCTCACACTCGAGTTATGCTGTGAATATCGTGATGGCAGTGATTATTCTTTTCATTTATATTACGTAATATCAAAAGAGAGATGAGTTTACTTTTATTTAGCGAACTTAACAGATTAAACTATTCGGACATGTTGCTTAATTTCGATTTCGATTTCACGCTTTATTGCCGGAAATATACAGTAATAATTCCAGGTTCGAGTTTTTTTTGTAGCGAATTTCACTTCATGTGTTAAGAGTGTGAACGAGGATCGGATTTAAATATCCGACATTGTGTTAAAGGTTTCGATTTCGACTGGCAGTATGAATGATGTGTAGATACAATAACGTTGGCTCAAAGATAGATTTAGGAGAGATTTAGGATGCCGCGTGTATTATATCACTTAAGGATGAGTAGACACAGTAACGCTGACTCAACGACAGGATTACGGCGTCGTCTTTACATAATCAAGTCATAAGTTAGGCATTTTTGCGAATTGATTTGAACGATGTTACATGTTTGCATTAGTGCATACGAACGTGAAAGATATCAGCAGGTCTATACAGGCCATGTTTCGGCATAATTTTTTTTTTCACTAGTTACTTTACGTCGCACCGACACAGATTGGTCTTATGGCGACGATGGGAGAGGAAGGGCCTAGGAATGGGAAGGAAGCCCCCGTGGCGTTCATTAAGGTACAGCCCCAGCATTTCCCTGGTGTGAAAATGGGAAACCACGGAAAACCCGGACGCGAGCTCACAGCTGCGTGCTCCTAACCGCGTGGCCAACATGTCCGGTGGCATAATTCTTACTAGCCAGAAGGTGCTCCCATAATAGCGTTGCATCAGTAGTTGCATGAATGTAAGTGTTGTCCCATATGGAAACTGGGCTAATGGAGACTGTTCATTACTGCTTAGCCACGCGTGTTCAAGTTCAATTAACTTTCGTTTTTTACTTACTTTTCTTCACTTTGAGATTTATCGTTCGGGTGTCCGGTATATTATGATAATGCCGTGTGCTGACAGTTAATTTTTGTAGGATTTTCACAACGAATTCGGTTTCGCTTCGTCAGCAGTTAATATATTTTATTTTCATTTTTCGTTTTCCACATTATTGATGTGGGACGTTGATCAACCAATCACTTGTACTTCGGTTTAATGGGACAAGTGTAGGTAGACATACTTGTAATTGTAGTCGCGGTTATAGAAAATTGTAAAGATTTCGTTTTATTTTTTGCAATATTGTTGATTTATACTTTATGAAATTAAACGACGTTAGTGTTTCCTAACGTGAAAGTTGGTTTAGTAAGAACACTTTCAAGTGACATCACTTTTATTTAACTTCAGTGTTTGGCATTTCTCCTAAATTCATAATCCATTAATTTTTTTCCTGCATTTCGCAGTTTTGTTCTTTCAGAAAGAAGTAACTAAGATTCCCTCGGATCAAGTGTTGTTGGTTACTTCTGAACATCTGTTTTTTGGTGATGCATGTTTCAGCATTGGAATTCCTCTGTAACTTAAGGGTGTCACGTGATGATAATACATAGTGGAATTTTCTTTTTGATTGTGGATATTGCTGTTAACTTGTAATGAACACCATGCTTTCAAGTAACATTTCCCAACCTATCCAAAGAAACTGATAGGAAATTTGGTTCGATTAAGATTCCATTCGCGGAGTGTTCCAATATCCAATCGTTTTTTTTAATTAAAAATGCTAATTGTTTGGGGCGTCGACCCATGTGGAAGATATTTCCCATCCAATAGGATAGTCGACTGGTGGATGACCTTAATTAAATGTAAATCAGGATTTCTGCTTGTTGAAGATGAGGTTTTCCACGGATCGTGTGGGTTAACTCTCAGTTATCGTTTGGATGAATGGTGCCCGATTTTCAGGTTTTATTTTCGTTTTCTGTTTCTTGCTGTCCACGAATTTCACACCACGTCTTCATTCTTTGAAAGACAATAATAAACCATTTCAAAAAAATTTACCACCCACGTTATGCATTGTGACTACTTTAAAACATGTTGTGAAACTTGAAGTGATTTTTCTTGCCAATCTAATGAATAAATTATCGTGATTTATGTTGAATAAATATTTAATAAGCACATCGTTGCTTCTCATTTGAAGTAGTTATGCTCTCCTCTGAACCCTTTCGGTTGTTGGATGAAGTGACAGAGAAAGAGCTTTTAACGACCCCAGGATCAAAGAGTACGATATTGCTCTACTGAAGCAGCCGAGGCAGACGACCAACGATGGAATATTCAGTTCAAGGATTATTGCATGTAGAACGTTTACTAAGTACACAGTCAAATATTTACGGGTAAGGAATGCTAGACGATAACCAAGACACGATTATGGTAAACGAATTAGAGTATATGTAAGATGTGATAGTTTCAAAGAAATGAACAGGTTAACTATATGATAGGGTGATATCGAACTGCAGGGTGTCGGAATGTGACTGGGTAATAATTAATAATGATTTTAGAATCTTTCATAGCAATGGAATCATCACGAATATTGCACATGTATGTCATCAAGTAAGACTTGAGCTTTCACGCATCAGATGCACAGACACTGGTGGTGGGAGAAGGTACGCCTAACAGTAACAAAAATGGCTGACTATCTGTCTATTAACGAGCGGGCACAAAATTGAGAAACATTATGAAGCGTGGATCTCCATGTTCTTGTTCAGAGATGGTGGCGTACGTTTAAGGGAAGTAATGACACAATCCATCCAGAGACAATAACGAGCTGTCACTTGAATTTCTTGACCACGAGTTTAGTGAAGGATGCAGGAAGGGGTTTCCGTTCATCTACGTCCCGGATTGAGAAGGAAATGTTCAACCGCATCCGGGCCAAATCAAAACGTCAAGCAGATCACGAAGGAGGATTCATACTGCACGTGGTACGGAAGGTATTGGAGGAAGAACAGCAGTTCCACCCAATGAAACAAACTCACGTGCAGCAACTGACACCGGAGGGCTGTGACGGCAGAGTAAGGAGAATTTATGCAGAGTTGTAAGGCGACTGGCCTCCACTCATTCAAAATACCCTCTAGAGTGACGTGAGCGTACCTCATGTAGGAGATTCGTTACTTAACACAATCATTACTGGGCGAAGCACGATTCCCGTATGACGGAGGAGAAGATGCAGAGTCGTCCAATGGTCACCGTGTGGCGCGGAATGACGGCCACAAAATGTCATCGGGCCATATCTCCTTCGTGAGGCAAAGGACGCTGTAAGCTGCAGTGCACGTACGGCCCAAGGTGTATGGATAGGAAAATATCAACGGCATTATTACCTTATAGAATCGCTCACCTCCTCATTTTGCAAAGGATGTTCGTACGTGTTTGGTTGAGAAGTTCCCGGTACGTTGGTTGGGAGGACGCGAATTCACAAATGGCCTGCAAGTAGCCTAGACTTCATATCATGTGATTTTCCCTGTGGGGTTGGAGAAGTAATGAGTTCTTCTGGACAAAACCTCGCACACTGTTAAAACTGAAAGCATGAATCCGGGGTTGTCTCTTGTATCAAATGCGACTTCCTCCAGAAGACTGCAGATTCCATTCCCGGGACTTTGAGCAAAGGGGTAGACGTCACACGTGCCTATATTGAATTTTGAAGTATAAATACATATTTCGAAGTAATAAAACACCCATAACATTAGTTACAATAATATAGAATTACAAGTAACCCTATTCAATGTCTAGATACCTTCCCTCCATTCTGTAATCAAAAGTTACAAAAACAACAACAACATTGATATATAATTAATGTAGCTAACTTCAAACTGACATTTCGTGGATAATATACTACCTCTAAAATCTATTATTGTACTAAATTTGTTATAACTTCTGGAAAAGATTAAAAGCTATTGGTGCTTTTAGTCATTCCGTTTTCGGGTAACAATCAGATCATCGTAACTTTGAGCCTGCTATTTTTCACTCTAACACAGTGAAATAGATGGTGTTCCATATTATAATATAGTTCTTCCCGTGGTACAAAAATATAATAGTTCCCATAGTGGTTGTTTTCCCTGATAACCGAACTTGCATGAATGTGGTATATATATGTGTGTGTGTGTGTGTGTGTGTGTGTGTGTGTGTGTGTGTGTTGAATAGGGGGATGCACGAACTGGTGGAGCACTTGCTCAAAACGTTACACAATAATATCTACTTCCTTACTGGTCTTTTAAGTCGTTCTTCGAGAGTACTATATTTCACTGAGATAGGAAACACGCCAGTTTATTTCAGTTTTCTCATCTAAATTTAATAGTCACCAGTATGATTTATACATAACTGACCGAGCTCGATAGCTGCAGTCGCTTAAGTGCGGCCAGTATTCAGTATTCGGGAGATCGTGGGTTCGAACCCCACTGTCGGCAGCCCTGAAGATGGTTTTCCGTGGTTTCCCATTTTCACACCAGGCAAATGCTGGGGCTGTACCTTAATTACGGCCACGACCGCTTCCTTCCCACTCCTAGCCCCTTCCTCCCTCATCGTCGCCAAAAGACCTATCCGTGTCGGTGCGACGTAAAGCAAATAACAAAAAAATATACATAACTGTGCCCTATTTCCACCTTCAGTCTTTCATGGTGAACACAACATTAATTTATAAATAGAGTCACGCACCAATACTTTATGAGCAGAACATTTTGGCATGACCCATAACCAAGTGAAGTGCGTCTCAAGAAATAATGAGGTGCTTGTACTGGTAATCTATGTACACCAGGTGGCTCTCGAACGCCGTACTTTCTACTTATAAATGCCCCGCATGCATAAATGATGAATGGGATTTCTACCAACTGATTTTCCAAGCGGAACTACTGCCAGCGGGCAGGTTACGTCAGAATATGAAGAGATAAGAAACGGAGTGTCGCTCGTAGCATGTTACTCAGCGCTACTGGTATAATGCACCCCTTGCATTAGTAAACATCGTTTTCGACCGCAGAGTTCTAGGCTGGTGTATGGCACAGCCGCACTACAGTATATTTGCTGTCCGCATATCAACAATGGCTGGTGTGATCGGCAGCGGTTAATACACAGACATTATTTTAAGCCGGACAACCTGGTCGGAGTGCAACAGAAACTCCAAACAGACGTACGCCTTCTACACATATATTTCGCCGAACAGTATTAGTTTTTGTTCCATACAATCAACTCTTTTGTCGAGCTGAATATCTACACTTGTATAAATTAATAAGTTATTAGATTTCATTTGCTGCATCTTTGGCGAGTCTACAAACAGTAGCGGCCGTTAGGGGGTGGCGTGAGCAGGGAGAGTCATTCCCACCCCCACGTTGTAGAGTAAATATTAAATTTTATTCCACTTTAGCCAGCTGGAATTAGGAATTATTTTAAAGAAGCTATTTGTGCAAGCCTTGTTGTCTTATATGATAAATATTCCCTTTATTGTATAGAGCTACGGCAAGTAGTGGAGACTTTGCATGTGCTGTGAGGAAGGGAAGTAGGGGTACATAATTTTTGCCGAAGTCGTGGCTACTGAGTTATAATTCACCCACTTGCCGCGCGAATTCGTCAGTTTGGCAGTCTCTTTATTGTCTGTTAGTTTCTTAGTGAGTATTCAAGTACTAAATGATTTTTAATGGCATAATCATGCCGTACATCTATGTAACTGTACCGGGTGAGCTGGCAGTGGGATTACGGGCGCGCAGCTGTGAGCTTGCAGTCGGCAGGTAGTGGTTTCGAATCCCACTGTCGACAGCCCTGAAGATGGTTTTCCGTGGTTTCCCATTTTTAAACCAGGCAAATTCTGAGCCTGTACCTTAATTAAGGCCACGGCCGCTTCCTTCCCATAAGTTCTAGCTGTGTCGGTGTGACGTAAAATTAATTGTAAAAAAGAGATATTTAATTGTAATTGTATTTTCGACGCGAGAAAATACCGGCTTTACTTTATTCTTATACTCTTAATCTGGTTACCCTACAGGGTTGGTTTTTTCCTCGGATACAGCGAGGAATCCCACCTCTACCACCACAACGGCACTGTCCTGGAGCTTCAGACTCTGGCTCGGGGATACAACTGTGAAAAATGACCAGTACCTCGCGCAGGCTGCCTCAGCTACTATGCTGAACAGGGGCCTTGGTGGGGGATGGGAAGATTTGGAGGGATAGACAAGGAAGAGGGAAGGAATCGGCCGTGGCCTTAAGTTAGGTACCATTCCGGCATTTACCTGGAGGAGAAGTTGGAAACCACGGAAAACCACTTCCAGGATGGCTGAGATGGGAGTCGAACCCACCTCAACTCAGTTGACCTCCCAAGGCTGAGGGGACCCGGTTGCAGCCTTCGTAAGACTTTACAAATTTCGTTGCAAAGCCGGGAATCGAATTCGGGCCTCCGGGAGTGGCAGCTAATCACACTAACCACTACACCACAGAGACGGACACCAATTTTACTTTCACCGGACTAAATTACTTCGATTATATTATGTTATTTTATATGTAAATGTAATTAATCTGCACCGTGGATTATTCGTAACAATAGTTTGTCTTTTTAGATTTAGATTTTCATCAGGTCTCCCAAACACACTACGGGGCATTTACTTAATAAATAACATAACACAAAGAAATAATTTAGGAACATTGGTACTAGTTCCCGTTGAAATACGATTATTTTTTACAATTGGCTTTACGTCGCAACGATATAGATAGGATTTTGGCGATGATGAGACAGGAAATGGCTATACGTGGAAAGGAAGCGACTGTGGCCTTACATAAGGTAAAGCCTCAGCACTTGCCTGGTGTGAAAATCGGAATCCATGGAAAACCATATGCAGGGCTGCTGACAGTAGGATTCGAAACTACTATCTTCCGAGTGCAAGCTCAGAGCTACGCGCCCGTAACTCCACAGCCACCTCGCCCTGTATAATTAAGTAGAAGTCCGGCATCATTACGCAATTAAAAATCCTTTAGTATTTGAATACTCGCTAATAAACTAACAGACACAAAGTGACTGCTAGACTGATGAATGCGCGCGGCAAGTGGGTGAATTATAACTCAGTGACCACGACCTCGGCAAAATAAAATATGTACAACTACTACCCTTCCTCACAGCACATGCAAAGTCTCCACTACTTGCCGTAGTGCTATACAAATTGGTTAGCCGCAACGAACAGCATTTTGTGCGTATTTACGCCTATAATTATATTAATTATAAAAGAACGTAAACGAAAGAATTAGCAGATAAGATAACAAGGGTTGTACAAACAGCTTTTTAAAAATAATTCATAGTTCCAGCTGGCTAAAGTGGAATAAAAATGTAATGATTACTCCACACAGTGGGGGTGCGACTGTCCCACCTCGCCCCAACCCCTAATCGCCGCTACTGTTTGTAGACATGCCAAAGATGCAGAAAAGTAAATCTAATAACTTATTAATTTTCACACGTGTAGACATTCCACTCGATGGAAGAGTTGCTTGTACGAAACAAAAACTAATACTGTTCGGTGAAGTACGTGTGTAGAAGGCATACGTCAGTTTGGAGCTTCTGTTGCATTCCGAACAGATAGTCCAGATTAAAATAATGTCTGTCTATACGTCCCTACTGACCACACTAGCCATTCCTGATATGCAGACAGCAAATATTGTGTGGTTGTACCATACACCAGCGTAGAACTATGCGGTCGAAGACGATGTTTACTAATGCAAGGGTTGCATTAGTATAACAGTAGCGCTGAGTACATTCTGCGAGCGACTTTCCGTTTCATATCTCTTCATATTCTGATGTAACCTGCCCGCTGGCAGTAGTTCCCCTGTGAAAATCCGTTGGTAGACATCAAATTCATCATTTGTGAATGCGGGGCATTTATAAGTAGAAGGTACGGCGTTCGAGAGCCACCTGGTGTGTATAATAACATGTCCTGACTGACTGATTCATCATCGCCGAGCCAAAACTACAGGACATAAAGAAATTAAATTTTGGGGATACATTCATATTAACGTGTAGGTGCTCGCTATGGGAGCACTTTTGGATATTCCGCGGCTAAGGGGGTGAAAAGGGGGTGAATTGTTAAAATGAGGATATCTATATCTCCAAAACTTAAGAGTTAACAGACGTAAAATTTGGTATTTGGAATTTCCTAAAAAAATAAAAAAGTATTTTTGGTTTTCGATAAATCCCGTTAAGGGGGGTGCAAAAAGGGGGAAAAGACGTTGAACACCTTTTATGAGGAGACTTATATCTCAAAAACTGAAGATGTTACATACATGAAAATTGAAATTTGGAATCTCTTTGAAAATAAATAAACACGTGTTTTTGTGTTTTTGGATAATCCGAAGAGTAGGGGGTGAAAAGGAGTGACAAACGGGGTGAATTTTTAAAAAGACGATATCTGCAAATTATCTCAGACACGTAACGTATTACAGATTTGAAAACTGGTAATTGGAATTTCCTGTAAAAGTAGAGAAACATGAATAACTTTTACGGAAAATCCTATTAAGGGGAACTGAAAAAAGGGGCCGAATTTTTAAAATTAGCATTCCTACAATATATCTCAAAAACGTAACATGTTGCAGACGTGAAAATTGGTATTTGGAATCTCCATTATTACGGAAACACGTATCCTTTAGTTTTCGGAAAAAACTTAACGGGGCGAGGGGGTGAAAAATTAAAGAATTATATGAATTGTGGTATGATAATGTATGTATATAGCCTATACGAAAAATTCTAAAGATGTTACAAACGTGAGAACTGGTGTATGGAATCTCCTTTAAAAATAAAGAAACACACATTTGGGGGAGGAGAAGCAACTTGGTAGAGGGCAATGAAAACGGAGTTCAATTCCTTTTACGAAGATGCATATATCTCATAATCTGAAGATGTTACAGTTATGATAATTGGCATTTGGAAGCTCTTTTAAAAAACAGGTACTGTTTGGTTTTGAAAAATTCACTTTAGTAGGGAGTGTAAAAGGACGTAAAAAATGGAATTCCTTTTCTGAAGAAACTTACATATCAAAACTGAAGGTTACAGACGTGGACATTGATATTTGGAATCTCCTTTAAAAATAAAGAAACAAGCGATTTTTGTGTGGGGTGAAACCAACTTTACCGGCTGGTGGTGAAGTTAAAAAGGAGTTGAATATTTTTCATGAGGATACGTATATCTCATAAACAGAAGATGTTACAGA